>NC_064282.1:93837428-93850678 GCF_019186545.1 Solanum stenotomum
TAATTATCCAATTTAATAACAAGCAATTTAGAACTTCACTTTTATTTATTGAACACAACTTCAAACAGCACAATGATTACACCAAGATGTAATCTAAGGAATTATAAACTCTTATCCCTTACTCCCAAGACAAAAACTCCACGTTTAAGTCTTCTAAACTCTCCAAGTTGCACCAACTTGTTAGACTATTCCTACACTCAAAACTCGATTGTAATTAAACCAATTAACTACAATATCAAACAACTCTCACAACCTCATAGCACTCCCAAGTAAATACTAAACTCTTTCAATACTTGATAATGTTTTGATTATCTCAGAGATTAACTCAGTTGATTTCACCGAGTTGATGTAACACCTCGCAACTCTATTCTTAGAATGTAAATCGGTTATCAAAAGTGTATCAACTTGGGTCCGGTGGTATACTACTTGTTCATATATGTTAAGGTCTATTCTTAAGTATAAAAAATGCTTTCGATGTGAGTTAAGGTCATAATTAATTAACTTTTAGCACAAAGTCGAGTTGAGAGGTTCCCCAACGATTCATTCAAGGATCAATGAAATTTTAATAAGGAAAACTATATAACTAGTAAAATTTTAATAATAGTTCAAATTATTCCCTAGAAATATCATTACCCTATAAAACAAAGATAAAATCTACATTCATTTTACTATTCTACGACTCTACTCATGAAATTACACTGATTATCAGGGGCGGACCCACGTTGGTTCCAGGGGGTTCACCCGAACCCCCTCGGCAAAATATTACACTGTATATATAAGGTAATTTTTCTGTATTTTTGTAGATATATATATTTTGAACCCCCTCAATGACAAAGAGAAATTGATGGCTCAGTGGCAAGTCCCCTGGAAATTAACTATCACGTCCCCAGTTCGATTCCCTGTGACAGCGTTTTATTTTTTTTCTTTTTTAGTTCCAATTATTTTTTATTTTTTTTAATTTTCAGTTATGTTTTTCAAGTTCTTTTATAGTTTTTTTTTAAAAAAATTTAAAAACGTGCTAAAAGTGTGCTTTTAAACCCAAAAGAATTCAAGGATCTCATTTCTAAAGGCTTATTAACACGTTTATACTTTTATTTTTCGAACCCCCTGAACGAAAATTCTGGGTCCGCCACTGCTGATTATATAGTTGTTTATCAAAACTACATACAAACACACCGTTTCTATATTTGGAGGTATTTTAAAAACCATATAGGATTAATAAGGAATACTATATAAGTAGTAAAATTTTAAAAAATAGTTCAAATTATTCCCTCCATTTGGAAATATCATCAATTCATTTCCCTTTTAACTTCTCTTCTCTTCCAATAAAATCAGCTCTCTCTACACTCCCATCAAATCCACAAATCTTCATTCTTCCTTCGAAATCCAGAATTCATTTTCGATTTTGCGTTATACCCATTTCAAATCTTGATTTTTCCTTCGAAACCCAGAATTAATTTTCGTTTTTCTGTATACCCATCTCTGAATCTTGGTGAATTTTCAATCATGGATGTTAATGGAGTAGATCCGAATCGATACCCGATTCTGATTCGAGAAGTATGGGCTGATAATCTCAAAAAAACATTCGAAGAAATTTCTGATTCAATTGATAAATTCCCCTATATTTCGATGGATACAGAGTATCCCGGCAGAATCTACAATTCCCCGGTACCCTTTTCGCAGCAGTCTCCGGCAGAGAAGTATAATGTGTTGAAATTGAATGTTGATGAATTGAAACTTATTCAAGTTGGGATTACCCTTTCTGATGCTAATGGGAACTTGCCGGAATTGGTAATTAAAGGGGAACGGTTTCGTGTTGTATGGCAGTTCAACTTTTCCGATTTCAATCGGATGTATGATCCCTACGTAGAGGCCTCAATCCAGCTCCTTGTAGACAGTGGGATTGACTTACAAAGGAATCTAGATTTTGGGATTAGATCAATTGATTTCGGTGAGTTGTTGATGTCGTCGGGGCTTGTATGCAATGATTCAGTGAGTTGGGTAACGTTTCAAGGCGAATTTGATATTGCATTCTTGTTGAAGATTCTCAGGGGCCGGAATCTTCCAGATAGTTTAGATGAGTTTTTCGAATTTGTTAAGATGTTTTTTGGAGATAAATTATATGATGTGAAGCGTTTGACGATATATATTCCTAATCTTCACGGTGGTTTAGCCTGGGTGGCGGAAAATCTCGGTTTGGCCAGGGAGGCTGGGAGGCAACATCAGGCTGGTTCAGATAGTTTGTTGACGTGTCACATCTTTTATAGTATGAGAAATGGTTTTGAAGATGGTGTGCCAGATGCCGGCGTTTTGCATGGATTAACTTGAAGTGTAATTAATTATCAATTTGATTAAAAGTGTATTGATTTGGTAAACTTTCTCTGTTTCAATCTTGTGATCTCATATGTGTAAGATCACGAGATTGAAAATACATTTCACATAGTAATAATAATGTCTACCGGATTAATGATCCATGTACAGTTGTACGCGTTTTCTATCTAGTGCTAACCGATTTAATAAGTTAACAATGTCTCTCATTGAATAGGGAAAGATAGACGTTTCTTTGTTGCACTTGTTTTATCTCTTTCTGGAGTCATCGGTATCTGTCTTGGAGTGCTCTGTGACCGTTCTCGCGCCCTAGCTGATGCTGTAGCTGCCATGTAACTTGGCTGATCAACTGCTGTAGGTGAAGAGTTAACATTCACTCTATGGGAGAGAAGAGCCATTCGGTGATGGTTGTTCTCTTCCCTTCTGTAGCGAGGACTAGCAGAGTGAACTTGGATATTTTTCATCTTTAACGGTGGTGTCATGGGCAAGGCGTTGATATTCGCTCTATGGGAGAGAGGAGAAGGGACTACATACGATGAATAGAGCTTTTGTTGATGGTCGTGATAGTATTGATGGTGTAATCTTCGAAACTCAGTGTCCGAGTCAGAGTAAGAACAAGCTGTGTCAATTTCAATGTTCTTTATGCGATCTCTTGGTTGATCGCATGAAGCTCTACTAGTATTTTTGCGATTCTTTTCATCTATTAGGTCAAAAACTCTCAAATCCTCGTCAAGTTCTGTATTGCTACTTGAATCTTCATCCTTATTCGAGGTCCACATCTGTAATACAAAAATTTGAAGCTATTAGACGACGTACTTGAGGTTCTCTACTAACTAAAGAGGTGAAAGCTCAGGTGAATGACTTCTAAAAAAAGTATTCGAGGAAATATGAGAAGTTGACTAAGTAGAGAAAAGAGTCGAATATATATATATATATATATACCTTTCGAGAGAATGCATGAGCAAGAGTGTTTTCGCGCTTTTTAGCAGCTACCTTTGCTTTGTGTAACAAAGCTTCAATTTTTTCTAGTGCATGTAAATGATCATAACCATCGTTATCCGGAATACTAGCTTGATTTATAGACTACATAAACATGAAAAATAACGTATAAGTATATTTTCTGTATCGTTCCAATCTTATCGGAGGTTCCCAAAGGCTTTAATATAAATAAGACACTCACATTGGACTCCTTATCATTGATATGAAGCTCTAAAATGCTTTTTGGCTCTTTGAACATTGAACCACAATTAATTCCTTCACAAGATAACCTTCTACGTTGATCACACACCTGAACATTTTTAGTTTAAGAGTTCTGAACTAGAGTTTTATCGTTTATTGAGTTCTGAATAAACTATTTGTACATATTAAAAAAAAAATTAAATACAAATATAAGATTTGAGTCAAAATTACCTGAGTTTGCACGCGAACAAGAGATTGCATGCATTGGAGGGTAATTTGCGCTCGTTTTCGAACATTATGGCCTCTTATTAAAGCTTGCAACTTTACGACACCCTTGAGCGCTCCAAGTGCTTTTCTTGCCTAAAATATACACACACAAAAAATCATTGAAAATGAGTGTAGGATTAAACAAAAGTATCAACATATATGTAGGGAAAAAAAGAAGAAATGAAAAAAAAAAATTGTGTTTCCTCTTCTTTTCTTTTTTAATCGACCGTTCTTAAATCATGAAATGACGCCTTAAAAGTATTTACGTAATCTATACCTGTATGATTCATATAATAAAAGAGGTGATATGACATCTCTAATAAGTGACTATCACGAATTCACGATATCTTTATCTAGAAAAGAAATGAGTAAATCTTTTTCCAATATGATATACTCTCTTTCTAGTTATGTCACCTATTATTATTGAATGTAAGTTAGATACACAAATAAATAATTTGATCGAAGCACGGATTAATTAATTAGTAATCTAAAAATAGTAATTAATCTATTACTATAGATTAAAATGCATCAATCATATTAAAACTATACACTAACAATCATGGAATATAACTTACTTATTAAAAATCATACATGAATTAAGTTGACCGATTATATATGTTACATTATTAACATAATTTAACATGCGATCAAAACAAAATATTATAATCGACATCATTATATTGCGAAAAATAAATTTTTTCACCATCGATATAAAATATAGAGACAATTATAAAGGTATATTTATACATACCAAGTACCCTCTGAATGTTGTCTGAATGACAAGGATGGCACATTGTTGTTTAACTAAAATAGGAGGTTGTGTGAGCTGAGTGATGTCTATAGTTGCTTGTGTTTTAGCAATTGCTACATCAGTGGCTATTGTAGAAGTTGTAGCGGCTGAGAAATTTAGAATATGAAATTTATGAGTAGATAAATAGAAAAATATAGAAAGAAAAATAATAATTGAATTAAAGAATGTGATTATTTTATAAGATCTGCGATTGTTTACATTGAAATATTTATAAGTTTTTTTTTTTGTAAATCTTTTAATTTTCCTTCTTTTTTAATTTATATGGCGCTTTTGTTTCAAGAGATTTAGCTCTCGTTTGGTCATAGATTTTGAAGTTGAAATTTGAAAATTAGAGTTTTTGAGTTTGTGATTTTTGAAAGTTGATTTTGTGTTTGGACATGAATTTTACTTAGAAATTTTTTTTAGAAGTTTTCTGATTGTAAGTCTCAAAAGACTCAAAACTGACTCACTAGTCTGAGCCGATTTTTGAGAACTTGATAATATTTTAAAACTAGATTTTCAGAATCTGATCAAATTTTATAGTTGAAGATAAATTTTCAGAATTTACTCCCAAAACTCTATGGTCAAAAGTTAGCTTAGTTTGACTAGTCATGAAAGCTAAGTTGAATTAGATTAAATCAATATTTCAAAATCAAAATTTATATACTCAAAAGCTATAAATATGAAAGTACTATTAGTTACTCCTGATTTGTTTCATTTTACTTGGCGTATATCAAAAATAAATATTTCATTTTAATTTACTTGTCCATTTTATCAAATCAAGAGAGTTCTTTTTTTTCTCATACTATCCTTAGTATTAAATAACTACGTAAAATAGTATACTAGTTAAATTTAGAGTTCAAGAAAATCATTAATGAAGTTAGTTTAGTAAAATACATCTCTAATTAGTCAATATGGTTCGAAGAAAGTACATTGTTTTCTCATATCAATATATAGAATAAAAAACTGTGTTAGTCAAAGTTTATAAATAATTTGGATCTCGAAAAATGAAAAGAATCACGTAAATTGAGACAAATAAAATACAAATACAGAATATGAACAACCTGATAAGCTAGATCCGCCCCTAGTCATAGCTACTCCAATTGCTCCTTTTTGCTTCAAATCAGCATTTTTTGGCAAAAAATTTGTAGCCAAATTTCCTTTGCTTGTTGTAGCTGCATTTTCTTGATCTTGATTGTGATGAATTAATGTTGTTTCGTGAACAGTAGGTTTTCGGAAGATCCATCGTCGTTTCCCCCTCTTCTACAAATAAAAAAAAATTTGAAATTAGCTATGAACTTCGTTACTAGTCTATGGCTAGATTGTTATTCAAGAATAGAATTTATCTGTCGTTAATTTCTATATTTCTAGTAGTGAACTAATCAACAAAATAACTCTAGATCTTCCCTCTATGTCTCGTAATGTTACTATCAAGAATTAGCAATGGACAACTTTTGTCTAAACGAAAAATAATATTGTGATCACATTTAATTTTTTGCTCTCCTGATGACTTGAACCTAGAATTTTAGAGTTGGAGGTGGAGGATATACATAATACTTTACATCTGAACAACCCCTCTTATCTGCTAATTCTATTTAGCGATGAATTAGTTGCAAAAAAGATCATTGCTAGTGTAAATTAATTAACATGTTTATAATTAAGTAGTTTACCTTTTCTTCTTCTTCTTGGTCATGAGCTTCTTCTCTTCTTCTAATACTTTTGATAACATTCTCTTTGATAGGTGATCTAAAAGCCTTCTTCATTAACCCTAACCAAGAAGGCCCTCCAATTATACTCTTCCCTATGAAACATTTTGTTAGCAAACTTTCATCTTGTGTTACTAAACTTAGTTGATGATCATTTGTTGTTGTTGTTGTCCCTTGGCCTTGTGCGTGCTTGTTATATGAGGGGATATGTTTCGTCTTCATAATTTTGTTACAAAATGAAAGCTTATTAAAAACATAAAATACTTTGATGTATATAGATATAAGTAAAGGTTAAAATACTTTCTCAAAAGATTGATTGCTTCGTTCTGAGGATAACATGTAGACGGCCAGATACAGTCTTAAATACATATACACGGGAGAGAAGCGAGCGACAGAGGGAGAGAGAGGGGAAAGAGGCGAGCGAGATAGGAGGAAACGAGCAAGAGAGTTATAAGTGTATCTCAGACACATGTGAATCACTCTAGATACATGTATATGGAATAGTAGATATATACATTCTGAACTACAGATATATATGGAGAGAGACGAGCGAGTGAGTCAGGGGCGAACCCAGAATTTGAAGATGTTGGATTCGAACCAAAGTCTCGCAGGTGGATCCTCTAGCTTGTACCAGCAACACAATGACACTCTTATGCTTTTCATGAGTGCATTGTTAATTATATCTTAATTTCTATTAGTTTCTCACGAAAAATATACATAGATATACATGATTTTTTTCAATGTTACGGACGCACGTGCACCCCCACCTAGAGTGGTGGATCCGCCTTTGGAGAGAGTCATTGTATCTCAGATACATGTGAATCCACTTGAATATAACATATCTAGAATAAATTACACATAATTTCAACCTCATGTATCCGAGATATATATATATCTGGACATGACCAAAATCTAACTAATAGTAATTCTAAAATGAAAACACTTGAGTACGTCCTAAATTAATGAAATTTATGTTATTTATTTTTATTTTAATTTATTTATCTAATTTTAATTTGACACAAAACAATGATAGCTTACAAAGAAAAAGAAAGGTGAACTCATGCATTGTGGACATGCCAAAGACATAATGTTGAACATGTCAGATAGTTGGATACAGCTACGTCACGAATTATGATTTATCGAGATAATTAAAAGCTGCAAAAAGCATATATTATATGGAATTGTTAGCTAGTGTTGGCCTTTTACTACTTTCATTTTCCTTTTTTGCATTCTTCTGGAAAAGACAACTGACTAGATTCTCTTTGGCTTAGCATGTCATTATAGGGGCTCATTTGAACTTAAAAATTCATCTGTTTGCCCTTTGAGATTAATTCATGCCATTAATAAGGTTTTAATAGATGTTCATGAAAAATTTTGGTCAAAAACAAGTCGGAATTCCCAATTATCAAAAATCCATGGACTTATAGCACACAAAAATCAGTAAATCTGAGTTTTCCTGCTTTGGGGCTCATTTGAACTTGAAATGCGACCGTTTTCCTCTCAGGACCAACTCATGCCATTAATAAGGTCTTAACGAACGTCCGTGAAAAATTTCAACAAAAAATAAGCCGAAATCCCGAATCACCAAAAATGTAATTGTGTGGTAATTATTTAGTGACAATAATATAATTGTTACTTATTTTATATCTAATAACAATAAATAAATAAATAAATATAAATATTTAAATCAACATTCTATATAACTATCGCTAAAGACTTTAAAGAATTTGACTACAATAACATTATAAACTCAATGTCACTAAATATTTTGTGGCAATAAATATTGTCGCTAAAAGAAAATCTATTGACACTAATTAAATGTTTATTTTGTTGTAGTGAACCAAGTATTTTATATAGGAGACCTATGGACGTTTCATTATAAATGGCTCTAGATGTACGAATAATCAATATTATGTTTGACAATTTTATTTTTTTACATAATAAAATCACATATCAGTATTAGAAATATAAGATTTTTTTCACTGCAAATTAATAAACAATTTATGCTATACAACACATGATAAAAAATAAATTCTTATAAAAATGCTGAAATAGCCATTAAATATTTTGTTTTTTCTTATTAATTTATTTAATCAAAACATTTATGAGAACAAACACTCAATGTTTTTTAGTGATAAATTTCAATGAAAAAATAAATTTTATCCATACTATTTACAATTGACTATATACTTGTGATGAACTTGTAACCAAATTATCACCATATTAGAGTGCTGAATTTTATACATAATAATTAAATTAATACCAAACATGATAGTATGCTACTACTTTAATTATGGCATAATACATAAATATACCATTTAACTTGACCTCATTTCACATATATACTCTTCAACTTTGAGTGTGCACAAGTAGACACTTAAACTTTTATAAAATTGAACAAGTAGACACATAAGTCCTATGTGGCATAATACACACAGAACAACACGTAGGATGCAAATTGCCATGTAGGATGCCAGGTAAGACACGTGTGTCTATTTGTTCATTATTACACAAGTTTGAGTGTCTACTTGTGCATTCTCAAAATTAAAAGGTATAAATGTAAAATGAAGCAAAGTTAAAAGGCATATTGATGTATTATGCCTTTAATTATTATGTACAACAATCTGATGAAGAAAAGTATCCTAATTAAGTACTTTTTTATCTTTTCTTAATGGTCAATATTGTTAGTTCTTTTCAGGCATAACCTTTTAACTTAGCTTAATCTCATTTCTACGTGTCTCAATTTTGAACGTGCATAAATAGATATTTATTTTTTTATAAAGTTGAGCAAGAGCTACACATATCTTACAAAAAATTCGCATGAGACACACTTAAATTGATCCGACAACTCTTTAATATCAATTTTCACGTGATATGTTTAAAACCACATTATTAAAAAAATATCTTGATACTTTTCACATATTTAATTTAATTTAAGACCATATTTTAAAAAAACACTTAAATCATATAACAAATTAAAACGAAGAAAACCATAATTATACAGTGCCAAAGTGGAAAATGTATGTAGTTGTTTTCTCTTTTTCTTTTTCCTTTAAATGTCCATTCTTACACATGGAGGATGTCAGTCGCTACAAAATAAATTGAAATTAGTTACAAACTTAATAGTTAATTCATTATTAAATTATTTTCAATTAACATTAACTATTTGATAATTCATCACTAATTGGAATTAACCAAAAATTGCAATATATTTAATTATAAAATCTATCCTTAATTATTTTATTTTTTTTAATTATAATAAACTATAGATAAGCCAGAAAGCAAAGTGCCCCCTACAATTATATATATATTCATAAAAGAAAAAGCATGCAAAGCCACAGAGTTCAAATGCATGAAAAGTCGTGGAAGCAGAAGAAAGATATATAAAGGTTATATACTCTTTAATTAGTGGCCAAAAAGGAAAAGATAAAGAAGAAGAAGAAGATAGCTTTTGAAAATTGTTGGAGTTATTTGAGCTTATTAATTAAAATATTATAAAGTATTTCATCATCTTTCATGTTAATGACTATTATGGTCCATAATATTTCTTAAATCTTAAAATAAGTGTCATTTTAATAAAAGAAAAATATATATTATATTTATTAATTTCTTAATCACTACATCAAAAATGATTTTTAGCGGCAATTTATTAACGGCAATAGCTTAATTGTCGTTAAATATGTATTTTTAGCGGCAATTAGCACTCTTTGTATATGTCCCTAAAACCTGTAGTAACACTGGATCTAATGACACTTAACTAATGCCGGTAAAAACTTTAACACTCTTTATTAATGTGTTTATTTATTACCTCTAAAAATTGTTTTTTGTTGTAGTGAATTGATGTGTTTTTTGTCAAGGTAACACTTATACTTGGGATGGGAGGGAGTAATTATACACTGTGGAAGTTATTATTAGTGTGATTTAGCTCTCTGGAAAGATTTGCAAGCTATTGGACAGGAGCGAGATGTATTCAGTGTGCTCCCAAAGGATACCTAGTGGTTGTCGATTTTCTTATCAAAAATACAATTTTAAACAAGAAATACATATACACTACTATAGCATGTTGGTTGTGTCTATGTTGCGAAAATATTGGCGATTACCTAGCACTTAATCACAAACAAAGTACTATATTTGGAATAGATAACTCCCCCAATTTGAAGACTCTACAAGTAGACAAGGAAGGGATAATTTTTGTTGTAAATGAAATACCAAGTACTATATCGGATAGTGTCCGATATTGACATTGGAGCGAGCTAAAATTCCCTAGAACTTATTTGTCAGATAATTGCTCCTTTTCGGACTCAAAACATATATATATATATATATATTAAAGAAATTTTGAAAAAAAAAAAGAAAGAAGATAAATGCCACATTTGAGAATCAAACATGTGACTTAAAATTTGTTTGTCAACTTTCTCACTATACAAGAAGCTCCACTTATATTTATGAATGAATATATAAGGAAATTCAATAATTTATATATATACTAATATATTATTTTATCAAATTTGCAAGTAAAATTTTTTACGAAGGAAATTCAATTGAACTTCAATGACTATTACTTTTTTCTAGGTCCCTCGGAGACAACCTTTCTATTATTATTCAAGATCTCCACGAAGGCTTGAATGATAGTATTATGGTGAGAAGGAGAATTCAACTTTAGAAAACAATTCAAGAGCTCCTCTAAATCTTCAAATGAGTAGATTTCTTTCTCAATGATCATATGGAGTAGGGGTGTATAAAATTGAATCGAAAATCGAACCAAACCGCAAATCGAGTCAACCCGAAAAAGAAACCCGACTAGTGGTTTGGTATTGGGAAAAAAACTCGACTATATTTGGTTGGTTTGGTTAAACTAAAAAAATCAACCCGAGACCAAACCAACCCGACATTATATATATAATTTTAAAATTTTATTTTATACATAAAAATATTTACTTTGATATAATTTTAAAATATTTCTTATACTATTTCATAGTTTTTTATCTTTTAATATATTATTTTAAGTTTAAAACTTAGAATTCGGAATGGTCCAATAAAGATTATAGTTCATAGATGTTGATAATTATAATAAAACTTAGATCAAAATCAAATTAATACTAATGCAAAAAGAAAATCAATTCAACACTAAGAATGACAATAGTATTGAATATTTGTTCTTTAGTTTTACATTGGTTTAGACAATTATAAAATACATAATCTAATTTTAATTTTCCTTAAATATTTAGTAATGTAACTAATACTTATTAAACTTATTTTAGCATGATTTAGTACTTTTAAATTATGATCATTTTCATTATGACTTTGCAATATTTATTTTATATGATGATTTTATTATTATTTTTTACTGAATATTTTTGTGTCATCAGTACTAATCTCATATTTTGTGTTATTTTTTTAAGAAACACCTTAGATAATTGTATTTTGGTTGGACTAAAAAAATATTTAGAGCACAAGTTAATTATATGTTTGTATGCAAACTTTACCAAAAAATCCGAGGTTTATTAGTTTGGTTTGATTTATAAATATAAAAATTCGACACAATAGTTTGGTTTGGTATTTGAAAAACCCAAACCAACCCGAGTTTGAAAAACCCAAAAAAATCCGAATTTTATTAGTTTGTCTTGGTTTATAAATTTAATTTTTTTACACAAATGGTTTGATTTGATATTTGAAAAATCCGAATCAACCCGATCATATACACCCCTAAATTATGGAGCATTGATTTCTCTTAAAATCATAAAATGGATCATCCGAATTAATGAAGGCCACAAGAGAACTACTAATTTTTGGACATGAATCGACTCGATTCTGAATTCACTTTTGAAGTAGTACATTCATTTTGATCCAAACTACACGGAGGTAACAATTTTTTCTTAATGGAGAAGGTGGTGGAAGTGTGGTAATTATCTTGAAATGAATCATTTAAATTCTTGACACATGTACTGACTTTAGATCTTGAATTTGTCTCTGACTGTGACGAACTGGTGACATCATTTTTGTCAATACTAGGTGGAGATAATGAATATATGTTAATAATGTAGAAGGGAATGGAAGTGTGGTTATCTTGAAATGGATCATCCAAATTCTTGACGACAACAAAGTTGTCACCAATATTTTTTAGGCATGTACTCATGATTTTAGATTCTAAATTCGTCTCTGACTCATGTGACAAATTGGTGTCACCATTTTGGTACGAACTTGAAGAAGTGTGACAAATGTTAGTGATGGATTTGTGTTAATAGGGATTTTGGGCTTTGGTTCTATAATATCTACTAAATTTGGTTTGCTACAACCCCTACAGCCTACTCCATTGGATATGAATAATTTCCTAAAATTCCATTTTTTTTAAATTTTGAAGATATTATAGAAGCAGATAGGAAGAATGAGTACAATTGGAGTTTAGTTTTTTTTTTCTTGTCTATTTCTTACTAGTGTGGGGTTTATATATTTTTTTGAAATGAGGAAAATAGGGGTAGGTGGTGTGAGGAAAAATATATGGGAACTAGTGAACTTAGCCGCGCATCGCGCGATCATAAATAGCTCGTTAAATTCGTCAAACAACTTTTTATAATGTATCAAATATTTGAAATTTCAAGTCTTAATTATATCTAATATACATGCATGATTTTATTTAAAAAGTGTAGGTAGATCGTGTTTGTCCGTTTCTACGTCTATATAGAGTCATAGACATGCATTCACATAATTGTGGATAATAATTATGAACGATTGTAATGGTAAAAATCATTCTTTGGACTATTTTTTAAAACAAAAATATAAGATCAATCTGCATTAAATATTATTGATAAATATGAGATATAAAATCAAAAATTGATTTAAAAAAGATAAATATTATTGTTAGTCAAAAGAAGGTGTGCCATCACTCTTTTTTGTCTAGCTTTAAACTATATTAATATAAGAATTAGGTAGAAAGGATTGATAAGACATGTTATTAAATAGAGAAAACAAACATATGAAGG
>NC_064282.1:93850881-93876678 GCF_019186545.1 Solanum stenotomum
AAAAAAAAACATAGAGAAACATAGACATCACATGATCACAATGACAAATAAATTGAAAATATAAAGAAAATTAAGGAATATGGAAGAACATACAGGAGTATAGACATTGAATATATTAATTGCTCAATTTAATTAGATATTAAAATTATTGATGACCTAAATGAACAAAACGGATAAAGAAGGTAAACTGCATTGTTTATTTGGTTTAATTAGAAAATAAAAGAATCATTAAATTAATGATAATGACTTTTGAGATTTCTAAATTAATGTAATTCAAAAATAATTTATCGGTTTTCTTAATAATTTAGAAAATGAAAAAAAATGAAAAAAATTTGAGAAAAAAGATAAATGTCATTCTTGACTTTAGAGACATGTCACATCACCTCTCATACATCCAGCTTTATTTTATATATATAGATTTGGTGGAAGAAAAGGATTTTAAGGATTGTTTTTGAAGAAAAAATATTTACGCCAAACTATATTAATTTATAATGGTAGTATTCAAATGAAATAATAGCTAGGTAGGAGACTTACATGTTTCTCCTTAGCAAAAGTTATGGACAAATTATGATAAATAGTAGATATGAACTTATTACTTTATAAGTGGTGAAATGGTCTAATAGACCCTTATACTTGTATGAGTTTGTATTTTGGGTCCTTTTACTTAATTCTTTGTCAACTGAACCCTTAAATCTATTGAAACTTGGTATTTTAAACCTTTTTTTCATAAGGTCAGTGGTGTGTGTAATACAATCACTACACCTCAAATTTCACGTCATTTTTTATTGCCACATAGGAAATAAAATGGTAAAATTAAATTAAACTCCTTAAATTTTATTTGAGAAATCATTTTCTCTTTCTTCCAATTTTTTCCCCAATTTCTCTCCTTTCTCTTCTCTCATTCCAACGCTCTCACCAGTAAAATGCAGCATCGGTAAGACATTTGTCGCCACCGCAGTGTGGTGGTGGAGCTACCACTCAAAGATGAAGACTATGCCACATTCGATTTGGAAAAACCAGTATATAACCACAACTTATTCTTGGCGGCCCAAAATCACTAGGACACTTACTCCAAAACCCTAAAACACCCATTGCACCCCTTCCAAAACATTAACGATAATACAAGTACATACTGTTAGGTTGAGATGAGGGATATGTTCTTGTCATGTGAAGATTTACAGAAATTGGAATGATTGACATTGTTCGACTGTGGCGATGTTGAGTAGGTTGGAGGATACGATGTTACTTGTTGAAGAGTAAGATCGATAAGTTCATTCCTTTTTTTTTGGAGCAATAGGAGGAATTTGTATTTGTGAATACCCTTTCGTAAAGTGATAAAGAATAAATTTGCATAAGAAATTATGAGCTCTTTGAAGAAGATGGAAGACAGCACGCAACAACCAAAACGAAATGGGGGGAAAAATTGACAGAAAGATTTGAAGAGTAGAAAAACAAAAAAAAAAGCTTCTTTTTGTTCAACAGTGGTGAATGCATAAATGGAGCAGAAGATGACTCTTGATTAGGTAAAAAATTGTCATTTCTTGTCTTTTTCGAATGCCTCACGCACTTTGGATAAAAATGCCACATAGGATGACAGGTCAAAAAATGGGTTCAAAATACCAAGTTTCAATGGGTTTAGGGGTTCAGTTGACAAATGGTTAAGTAAAATGGCCCAGAATACAAACTCATACAAGTATAAGGGTCCATCAGACCATTTCGCCTTTATAAGTTAACGCTAAGATATTAAAAATTAAATCCATAATATTTAAATCCTAAAAATTCACCTCCATAAAGCTTTTGTTATAGACAATGAGAAGCTTAGAAGTTTTGTTGTGAATAAAAAAAACTTCCTTACCAGAATTTTGCCATAAGCAATAACTACTGAGTTTTCAAGATTTGTTTACTTTCTTGATGGTTTACTTTTGCACAAGGAAATTTTGGGTCATTTTTCATTTCAAATTTAATGATAATTAAGTGTTAAATCGTTTTCCAAATGCAATTGTCACGCCCTGAGCCTACACCCTGGACGTGGCCGGCACTCAAGAACCATTGCTGGCCCCAAGCGAACCCTTGGCCTGACTTTCTTACTCAGCGGAAGACTTTACTCAAGATAAATATACTTTAAAATAATAAACTGAACTTCTCAATAAATAACTTAGAATGTATTATAATAACATTCACTACCAAAGTGGCAACTCAAGTCTCAAATTACTGAAAAGGAAAAGTAAAGACTCATGAACTAACAACAACTAACTCTGTCTATGAAGCTTTTAAACTCTGAGGGATGTCGGGACAAGACCCCTGATCATCCTAACAACTGAAATAAGCAAGCAATATAACAGACATAACCAAGGGATCCTCCGGAAAGCAAGGAGGCTCACCAACTGACTCTGAGTGCTCAATTGGATCAACGATTCACTGGATGCTAATCCTGGTTACCTGTGTCTGCATCATAATAAAATGCAGGCCAAATGGCATCAGTACATTGAATGTACAAGTATGTGAAGGGAATTCTAAAACAAGACATAAGCTTGGAAGGAACTAAAGAACTTACCTGGTTTAACTCAACTGATTTCAATAAAAAGTAGAGTATATAAATGCAGTATAAAGAAAAGCTTTAAAACATGGTTTTCAACTCTATGCATTTAGAAATACAATAATAACCCTATATGTATGCAAAGATACAATATGAACTCTATTTGTATATAAAAATATAAATATTTCTGATGTATATAAAAATACAAAGTACTGTTGTGGGAGTATAGAACAAAGTACTTTTGCCTCACGCTACCAGGGCTATCCTATACCTTGCCGGGGGTATAGAACCTGAACTACTAAGTAGATCCACTAGTCTATGCTAAAAAGCACTAAAGGAATCATCTAAAAAGTATGACCATTTTCTACCCATGATGG
This sequence comes from Solanum stenotomum, assembly GCF_019186545.1. NCBI lineage: Eukaryota > Viridiplantae > Streptophyta > Magnoliopsida > Solanales > Solanaceae > Solanum > Solanum stenotomum. The sequence continues at coordinate 93,853,795 of NC_064282.1, forward strand.
CTACATGGTTTATGGGGGCTGTGAGTTGTCTGAACTCTCCCCCATATCGGTGTTCAATACTACTCCCAAAATATGATACTAGCTCTTATGTTTAAAAAATATACTCTTTCTGTAATTTGAGATAATTGCTCAAAAACTTAGCTCAAAGGCTATCTTGGAAATCAAAGTTTCATCACTTGCTTCATTTAGAAAGCGATAACTCTTTTATGAAAACTAACTCAAAGGCTCTTTGGAAATCTCAGTTTCCGTTCTTATTTAAATGTGAAAACATTTTAAACTCTTTAAGAACACATAGTCCCCATATACTTTTGAATAAATGAACTTTAATCTTTACTCTTTACTCAACTTGAACTTTTAAGTCTTAAAATAAAGTTAAAAGCATTTTGCAAAAGACTTCTTGAAAAGACTCTAAGAACTTCCTAGACTTGGCTCTTGACTTTCCTTGGATTTGAATTTATGGATTCAAGGTTATGATTCATGTTTATGGATGATTTCTAGATGTTTAGAAGTCATTTAGAATAGTTAGAATCAATGGAAATTGTTAGTACACTTTATAATGACTTAAATAGGCAAAATGACAAAAACTGGTGAAAAATGATGATTTGGGCGCATCCCGGGCGCGCCAAGCCAGCCCCAACTTACTGGGGCTCAAATCTAGCGCACCGCCCCAGCCTTCCTGGAGCTATGGGGGCGCGTCGCGCCACCTATTCCTTAGGCAAAAATCTGACGAACCTTTGGTCTTGTTTTCTGATCTTAAATCGATTTTAATTGATTCTTTTTCTCAAATTCACTTTAGAATCAGATACCCAAGGTATATACACAAAATCTAACTCATACAACTCAAAGAATCAACACTTTAATATCAATAAACTCCTTAATCTCAACTCATATTCAAGAACGAAATTAATTCAAGAACAACTATCAAGAACATCAAATTCTCAATCTTTTTAGGACGAAAATACGCTAAATTAAACATGCTTGGCGTGTGAGTGAACTAACTCAATGCTATGTGATCTCACATACCTTGTAGGGATCACCCCCGACAAAATCCACTAGCTAAACTCGACGAACTTGATGATTTCCTTGCTTCTCCTTCTCTTTTCTCCTCTTCTTTCCTCTTCTCTAAAACCCTAACTCTTTTCCAAAAGCATAAAACCGACCAAGTTAAGTTTAGACGCTTAATTAATTCACTAAAATGAATTTAATTAATTGGATAAGGAAATGACTGAAATACCCTTCAAAAAATCCGGATTGGTCATTTCCTTATTTGAACAGCCCAACTTCCAATGGATGTATATCACTCATACAAACTCGGAATCGCATAAACTTGGCGGCGGTGGAAAGATCAATCCAAGAGCTTTCCTACCATATCTGGAAGTGCTCCTAACTCATCCTGAGCTAGAAGTTATGGCCATTTGAAGTTGACCAAAAACTCACTTTTTCCTAACTTAACAAAATTTCTAGATTTTCATTCTTTCCAAAAATGATTATTTTCAATTATTGGCTTCTTTCTGTTTATTTCAAATTGTGAGATGTTACAATATCTCCCCCTTGGGAACATTCGTCCTCGAATGAGATTACTCTTACTAAGATAAGGGTGTAACATGTAACATTCAGCTCAAGCACCCACAAGCAAATGCAAAACAGCATGCCAATTTATAAATAACCACTAAGAAAGGATTAGTACCTTGATTGGAACTTCTCTGGATTTGAAGAGATGTGGATATCTCTTCTTCATATCCTTCCCAGCTTCCCAAGTAGCTCCTTCAACAAATTGGTTCCTCCAAAGGATTTTGACTGATGCTACCTCTTTTATTCTCAACTTGCGAACTTAGCAATCTAGAATCTGAACATGAATCTCCTCATAAGAGAAGTTATCCTTGATACCAATATCTTCGGTAGGTATGATAAGTGAAGGATCTCTCATTCACTCCTCCAACATAGAGACATGGAATATCGGATGAACCGCTACTAACTCTTGTGGTAACTCCGATTCATAAACTACTTTGTCAATCCTCTTGGAAATTCTGTTAGGACCAACATACCTGGGACTAAGCTTCCCCTTTTTACCAAACCTCATAACACCCTTCATAGGTGAAACTTTCAAGTATACCCAATCACACAATCCACCTTGATACCTCAAAACACTATCTCCCCCTTGTTCAATAGCCATCACTTTTTGCTTATGAACACTTGCCTTTAATTCAAGCAATAAATGATCTTGGTCTTTCTTCTCTCTTACTTTTGACACTAATGATGATTCAAACCTATTCATCACAACTATTCCTCATTTTGTGGAATTCATTATTCGAACTCCTAGTCGTGCAAGTCTATGCACATCTTTTGCTAACTCTTTCTTATCTTCCTCAATATGGGCGGTACCACCTATAGACAATCTACTCAAGGCATCAAGGATAACATTAGCCTTACTTGGCTGATAAAGAATACTCATGTCATAATCTTTGAGTAACTCTAACCACTTTCTCTGTCTGAGATTAAACTATTTATGACTAAACACATACTGAAGACTCTTGTGATCGGTGAACACATCCACATGAACACTATAAAGATAATGGCACCACATATTTTCAAAGAAAATACTACGGTAGCCAACTCTAAGTCATGGGTTGGGTAATTCTTTTCATGAACTTTTAACTGTCTGGAGGCACAAGCTTTGACTTTGCCATTCTGAATTAGCACGCAACCCAAACCAACTTTAGACGCATCACAATAGACCACAAAGCCTTGCGTACCTTCTGGTAAGGTCAAAATTGGGGCAATAGTCAACCTCGTTTTCAATTCCTGAAAGTTTTTCTCACAAGCTTCAGACCATTGAAACTTAACTATTTTCTGAGTCAACTTGGTTAAAGGAGACGAAATGGATGAGAACCCCTCTATAAACCTTCTATAATAGCCAGCCAAACTAAAGAAACTCCTAATATCAGTTGGAGATGTGGGTCTAGGCCATTATGCACTGCCTCTATCTTCTGGGTATCAACTTTAATTCTCTCTCCAGACACAATGTGGCCTAAGAATGCCACAGACTCAAGCCAAAACTCACACTTAGAGAACTTGACATATAATTCCCTATCTTTTAAAGTTTGGAGAACTATTCTGAGATGACTAGCATGATCTGTTTCATTCCTTGAATAGATTAGTATATCATCAATGAAGACGATAACAAAGATATCTAAATAAGGTTTGAAAACTCTATTCGTAAGGTATATGAATGTCGCAGGTGCATTGGTCAAATCAAATGACATGACCAAAAACTCATAATGACCATAACGGGTTCTGAAAGCTATCTTTGGAAGGTCACATTCCCTTACTCTTAACTAATGGTAGCCAGATCTATCTTAGAGAAACAGGTGACACTTTGAAGTTGATCGAAAAGATCATCAATTCTCGGAAGAGGATATTTATTCTTGATGGTAACCTTGTTCAACTGACGATAATCTATACACATCCTAAGGGAACAATCTTTCTTTCTCACAAATAGGACCGGAGTGCCCGAGGTGAGATACTTTGTCGAATAAAGCCCTTATCTAGGAGATTTTTCAATTGCTCTTTAAGTTCTTTCAACTCTGCTGGTGCCATACTATATGGCGGAACAGAGATAGGACGAGCATCAGGAATAGTATCTATACCGAAGTCTATTTCTCTCTCAGGAGGGACTCGGGGAAGATCATTTGGAAAGACTTCTGGAAACTCTTTTGTTGTTGAAACTGACTGAATATTAAGTATCTCAACACTAGAGTCATAACTCAGACTAAGTGATAGACACACCCCTTGGAAACTAACTTTCTCGCCTTTAGGTACGAAATAAAATAACTCTTAGGCACTATTGAACTGCTTTTCAACTCTATAACTGGTTCACTGAAAACTGGAACTTGACTACTCGAGTTCTACAATCTATTGATGCATAATAGGCATGAAGCCAATCCATACCTAAAATGACATCAAACTCTACCATGTCTAACTCAACTAAATCAACCATGGTAATCTTGTGATTGACGGAAACGAAATAATCACGATAGAGTCTTTCTGCTAAAAGAGACTCACAATCAGGAGTAGAAACACTGAAGTCTCAAGAAGCTACTCAGAAAGAACATCAAAATTGAAGACTTGGATCATACCAATGACAAATCTGGCGAATCCTCTTGCTCTCGGCGACTAGCGATAGCATAAAAATGATTTCCTTCTCTGCCCGTCCTTGAAGTAGCTCATCTCGATGCAACTCTATCTGGTAGAGCAACTGAAGAAGACTGGGCTCTATTTCCCCACTACCATTACTCTGTCTGCTCCTAGGACACTCTCTCATAAAATGATCGTTCTGGCCACACTTGAAGCAACTAGTGAAGCCATCTCGACACACCCCTAAGTGGCTCCTGCCACACTTAGCACATGTAGGAGTCTTAGTACCCCCTTGTGCGTTACTACCTTGCGAATGCGCAGGTCTAGCTATGAAGTTCTGAAATTCTGACTATTGTACTCACATTTGTTCCTTGGAGCAGGTGCACTAACAAATGATAGAGCAGGTCATTTCTGCTTATGTTGGAAAGAAGACCAGTTCGCATTACTCTTTTGCTGCCTGGATTCATTCCCTAATGTCTATACTCTCTTATTCTTAAACTCATATATCCTTCTGTTTGTCCTCCTCAACTTGTTGCACACGGATCATCAGCTTTGCTATGCCCATGTCACCTATTAGCATGGCTGCCTTACTTGACCGACGAGTCAACCCAACAACGAATAAACTCCTTCTGCTCCTCATGTAGGCAACCATCTATTTGCTTCTCTTAGCACATGAGGAAAGAAACACCTCATGAAAGGACTCTAAAAATAGTCCAACTCACAATCGGTTACGCGTAAGCACGAGTTAGAAAGAGACCCTTATAGAGATACACTATATCGCACGAAGTGAGTATGAAAGAAGTGTGATATTTCTTAAATATTGCATCCTCCTAGTTATAGATGTGGCGCGCTTCACACTGATAACTAGGACTCTATAAACACGACTTCATAGACTCCCTAGGACTCTTGAACTCTGTGCTCTGATACCAAGTTTGTCACGCCCCGAGCCTATACCCTGGACGTGACCGGCACTCGAGAACCATTGATGGCCCCAAGAGAACCGTTGGCCTGACTTTCTTACTCAGTGGAAGACGTTACTCAAGATAAATATACTTTAAAATAATAAACTGAACTACTCAATAAATAACTTAGAATGTATTATAATAACATTCACTGCCAAAGTGGCAACTCAAGTCTCAACTTACTGAAAAGGAAAAGTAAAAACTTATGAACTAATATCAACTAACTCTGTCTATGAAGCCTCTAAACTCTGAGGGATGTCGGGACAAGACCCCCGATCATCCTAACAACTGAAATAAGCAAGCAATAAAACAAAACATAACCAAGGGATCCTCCGAAAAGCAAAGAGGCTCACCAACTGACTCTGAGTGCTCAACTAGATCAACGATGCACAGGATGCTAATCATGGTTACCTGTGTCTGCATCATAATAAGATACAGGCTAAATGGCATTAGTACATTGAATATACGAGTATGCAAGGGGAATTCTAAAATAAGACATAAGCTTTAAAGGAACTAAAGAACTTACCTGGCTCAACTCAACTCAACTGATTTCAATAAAAAGCAGTGTATATATATGCAATATAAAGAAAATTTTTAAAACATGGTTTTCAACTCTATGCATTTAGTAATGCAATAATAACTCTGTATGTATGCAAAGATACAATATAAACTCTGTTTGTATATGAAAATATAAATATTTCTGATGTATGTAAAAATACAAAGTACTGTTGTGAGAGTTTCTCTAACCGACAACCATCACTAAAGAGCTATCGTGATGATATAGTGTTTTGTCTCACGCTGTCTGGGCCGCCCAATACCTTGCCAGTGGTATAGAACCTGAACTACTAAGTGGATCTACTAGTCTATGCTAAAAAGTACTAAAGGAATCATCTAAAAAGTATGACCCTTTTCTAACCATGACGGCTACATGGTTTATGGGGGCTGTGAGTTGTCTGAACTCTCCCCCATATCGGTGCTCAATACTACTCCCGAAATATGATACTAGCTCTTATGTTTAAAAAACATACTATTTCTGTAATTTGAGATAATTGCTCAAAAACTTAGCTCAAAGGCTATCTTGGAAATCAAAATTTCATTTCTTGCTTCATTTAGAAAGCGATTACTCTTTTCTGAAAACTAGCATAAAGGCTCTTTGGAAATCTCAGTTTCCTTTCTTATTTAAATGTGAAAACATTTTAAACTCTTTGAGAATACATAGTCCCCATATACTTTATAAGAAATGAACTTCAATCTTTACTCAACTTGAACTTTTAAGTCTTAAAACAAAGTTAAAAGCATTTGCAAAAGACTTCTAGAAAAGACTCTAAGAACTTCCTAGACTTGGCTCTTGGCTTTCCTTGAATTTGAATTTATGGATTCAAGGTTATGATTCATGTTTCTGGATGATTTCTAGATGTTTAAAAGTCATTTAGAGTAGTCAGAATCAATGGAAAGTGTTAGTACACTCCAAAAAGACTTAAATAGGCTAAACGACAAATTAAAAACTGGTGAAAAACAATGATTTGGGCATATCCCGGGCTCCCGCGCCAACCCCAACTTACTGGGGCTCAAATCTGGCGCACTGTTGGAGCGCCGCCCCAGCCTTCCTGGCGCTATGTGGGCGCGTCATGCCACCTGTTCCTTAGTAAAAAATCTGACAAACTTTTGGTCTCGTTTTCTGATCTTAAATCGATTTTAATCGATTCTTTTTCTCAAATTCACTTTAGAATTAGATACCCAAGGTATATACATAAAATCTAACTCATACAACTCAAGGAATCAACACTTTAATATCAAGAAACTCCTTAATCTCAACTCATATTCAAGAATGAAATCAATTTAAGAACAATTATCAAGAACATCAAATTCTCAATCATTTTAGGAAAAAAATACGTTGAATTAAACATGATTGGCACGTGGGTGAACTAACCCAATGCTATCTGATCTCACATACCTTGTAGAGATCACCCCCGATGAAATCGACTAGCTAAACTCGACGAACTTGATGATTTCCTTGCTTCTCCTTCTCTTTTCTCCTATTCTTTCCTCTTCTCTAAAACCCTAACTCTTTTCCAAAAGTGTAAAACTGACCAATTTCAGTTTAGACCCTTAATTAATTTACTAGAACGAATTTAATTAATCGGATATGGAAAAGACTGAAATATCCTTCAAAAAATCCGGATTGGACATTTCCTTGTTTGAACAACCCAACTTTCAATGGGCGTATCTCACTCATATAAACTCAGAATCGCGCAAACTTGACAGCGTTGGAAATATCATTTCAAGAGATTTCCTACCATATCTGGAAGTGCTCCTAACTCATCCCGAGCTAGAAGTTATGGCTGTTTGAAGTTGACCAAAAACTCACTTTTTCCTAACTTAATAAAATTTCCAGATTTTCATTCTTTCCAAAATTGATTATTTCCAATTATTGGCTTCTTCCTATTTATTTCAAATTGCGAGATGTTATAGCAATCAACTTAACTAGATCTAGATTTATCATGAAAAAAAGGAATTTTGAAAAAGCATTTTACATTTGAAGGATATAAAGTTGGGATAAGGCATAAGTACCTCTTAGACTATGATCGAATTCAGAGACACACTTTAACTAAACTAAAGACCTATTCTTTTTGGCTTATGTGTCATTCAAACATCTCCCACGCACCTCAAAACTTCATGCATCTCGGGGGCAACAGATGGATGGCAGTGGTGGATTGATGCTAGATATTATGCATTTTTCTTTTGCAATTAGATTTGTCCTTATTTAAGATCTTATCGATTTTCTCTGTGTTAATTCATTATTTTCTATATTTAGACATGGCTAGAAAGCACGTGGAGATGTATAATGATCTTTTCACTTAGTCTAATAAAAAAGAAGAGTATATTTACGTATGCATGTGAGCAGAGATAGGTTTGGGTGATAAATTGAAACGCCTATCTACAAACCAAAAGTTCATCTTTACTCCTTAAATTTGTTGCTATTGTGAATATTCATGCATCTCTTCTAGATGTATGTTTCCAGGCAGTGCAGGCTCTTGCGTACAAATTTTTAGGCCAATGCCTTAGGCCCCCAATTTATGGGGGCCTCAAATTTTTATAAATAAAAAATCATGTTTAATTTTTCATGAAAATATTTAATTATTTATTATAAAAAGTACATTTTATATATATATATATATAATATTTTCTTCGCTATCACTCACATTATTTATCCTTTTTAACTCCTTCTGCACTCTATTTCTTCAAATCTTTGATAGTTAGCGTATTACTATCAAAAATATGAATCAATAGCCGAAAAGTGTTGAACAAAGTAAATGCCAAATATTCTTTTATTTCTTCGTAACTTTTCATATTAAAGTAGGGTATACCAAGTTATCAACTTTTTGAATCAGATTCTATGATTCTAACTCTTATTTTTATTTAAAATTTATCAACTAATTACTTATAGAACTATATTATCGATTCATATAATAATTGTCTCAATAATGATGTTTTTTAATGTTGAATTGATTAAATCTTGCTTAAAAATAATAATTAAAATAAATAAATAAAGAGAAAATTTATTTAAATTTTAGGCCTCTAATTAAAATTTCGCTTTAGGCCCCGAATTATGTTAAGCCGTCCCTGTTTCCAGGCCATTCAGTGTTTCCTAGCATCATTTCATTTCATTAGTTGTCTTCCTCTTATAAACGAGGGCAATTTTAAAAAAAAAAATATGTAGGGATAGAAATAGATGATGATGAACGTGTGTGTTGTGCGGAACATGATTGGGGATATGTGATGTGTTATTGTATTATTGTTGTTGTTGTTCTTGTTTAGTGAAAACTCATTTTTGTTCAGTGAAAATTCATCTATGTCACTCCAGTCAACAAATAATGGCATGAACGAGCTTTTTTTTCTCGAACAAAAATGATATAGCTAGACAAGTCAAACTTTCAATGAATGTCATAAATAAAACAACATATTTAAGTCTTTTTCTTTTTATAATATAGCATACCTTCTACGAAATTTCTTCACGGTGTTAAAAAAATATATGTAGTACATAATTAGGTCATTAATATATATATATAAAACCACCACATGTATAAGTGTCTGTATTATGATTTTTTTTTTTGACAATTGCAAGTCAGAAAAAACAGGCAAGCAATCAGTTGAATTCGATCAAATTGTATCTTTAAAATGTGTTTTTATAATGGATCACTTAAATGCTCAAAAAAAGAAATAGAAAAAAATAATTAAAAAGGCATAATTCATCTAAACATTTAAAATTTATGTTTGACTAACAAATAAATATTTTAATTTTGAAAGTATATATCTTGACAATTTAACTTGATCTTAACTGACAATTAAACACTCTAATTCGTTTTCACTGTCTTATGAATACTTGACGTTGATGTTGCATATAATTTTTGAAATGTTTAGATGATAATTTTATAAGTTGAAGTGTTTGGATGACACAATGAAAACGAATTGAAATGTCTAAATATATGGATATTCAAAATTGAAATAATTACTTACCAATTGATCACTCTACTCAGAATATTTACTTAGAGAGAATGACTTTTACTGTGTGTAATTTCTTCCATGCAAAAACTAGGTTTTTATCTCTTGTCAACATGACTAATATAAGATGGACAAACAACCTAGTGTAACGCCATTGATTGAGGTACGTTCCTCTGTAGTCGCACACCAACCAATGCAGTTGGGACACTACAACCTTATCTGAAACTCTGAGTCTTTAATGAAATTAGATCCCATAATTTATTAAATCATCAAAATTTCAAAATGTAATATTATCGATTAAAACAGAGTTTAAATTTATGTATGTATAATATATTATGTCATTAAAAAAATTAAGGCAGCTACCAATTCAGAGGCATATGTAGGAGGGAGTCATCGATTCACGTGAATCCATGCTTCCCTCCTGAAATCATATATAAAGGTGTTATATTTTTTTAATTTTTTGTTAAATATAGATATGTGAACTCACAATCGAAGTATCATATAATGCGATGATGATTGGGTGTATCTCTCAGTGAGATTAGAATTTTGAATTTTATATCTATCATGTATTATTTTTCTTTCTAAAATTGGGTAACACCTCTCTAAGTGGTTATTGGTAGCACTTTTAGCATTTTAATTAATTAAGCAATTCAATTTTGAACCTATAATTTTAAAATTTTAATTGTTCTCAATAATACAAACTAAAATGTGTCTAACCGATTAAATTCACCTTTTCATAATAACGCATCTATCATTTTAAAATCCTGAATATGCCTCTGGCAACCATGAAATGCGAGGGACCACACCCAGCATGGCAGCTTGTGTTGTTTCACGTTGGTTTATTGAGGATTGACCTGTGAAATTAGTAAACTTGATATATAAATGTATTGGAAAGTACGTACAACTAATAAAAAATAATACTCTCTTCTTTTCGTTTCAGTTTATTTGATACATTTTTAATCCATCACAAAAAAATAACATTTTATCCGTTCATATTTTTACTTATTCACAATATTAAAAATAGATATAATTTAATTTACTTGATCACTTTGAGAAATCAAGAAATAATTTATCATTTTATATATGTTTTACTCTTATTATTAAGTATTGATTGATTCCAATTCATTTCCTCATGAGTAATAAGATGCCTTATAATAATCAAAAGCAATATAAGAAAATTATTGTTTTATACATCTTTTGTTTCTTAAGGGATATATCAGGCCAAACATAGATGAATAAAGTGTTTATTTATATTCAATAATAATTTAACTTCTAACTTTTTATTTTACCTTAATAAGTGATTTATAATTACAATAAAAATTGATAGGATTCGAAAATATGATCAAGCATCGTCCGTTGATTCTATATCTACCTATAGGCAAAAAAAAAATTGTCCATTCTTTTAGGGTTAATAGTAAAAAAATAAAAATAAAAATGCCAAAATAGAAAGAACGATAAATATTATATTTTATATCATAAATTTTTAAAATATTCTCTTTATTTTTCCTAAATTTTATATTTGTTATAAATACATTAAACTAAGTGGATTGTCCATTAAGTTTATTCATAAACTTAAATATCCTTATCATGAATGCGTATTCCCAAGGTGATATGAACCCTTTTGTGATAAGATAATGATATATCTATTAATTTGGCATTCATCAAAGTGGCCTTTGAAGTGATTTCTCTACTTATAAATAGAGATATCATTCTCCATGTAATTAGCACTACAAGAAAATTGGCTAATAGCGAAGGGAAATATGGTCCCTAAAAGCCTGAATCTGGTCCCTAAAAGTCGACAGCGACGATAAATATCTGGTAACCACTCGTCCTTAAAGGCTCCGTCGCTAGAGGTTAATAGCGACGACAATTTTCAACTGGTCCCAGAAAGTATTTCGAGACCAGATAGATCCCCCGTCCCTAAAGGTTCTTTTGGGACCATATTTCCAGTCCTTAAATGGATGCTTAGTCCCTATGTTTTTGTATCTAAATATTTGTAGCGACCATATTTGCTGGTCCTAAAACTTTTGAGGACAAGATATCTGGTCTCTATTGTTTTTTATTTACAATAATTTGGTCCCAAATAAATATATTACTTTTTGTCATTTTTATAAAACACACACACGCAATTATAATATATAAACAATGAATGTAGGCAGAATATAAATAATATCATATTTTCATACATACAAAAAGTAGGTCACCATTCCATATGTAGAACCGTACTATCAAATATAAGTTACTAACATTCATTACAAAAAATAACAAATTTGTCAAATAGTCCCGACTAAATTTGATAAGCAACTTAAGTCTTCAAATCATGCATCTTGACTTGTAAACTCATCAAGTCTTCAAGACCTGGAAAAAAGCATACAATAGATTTTCTCAAAAAATTATAAAGAAATACTAGAAGAAATAAAATTTAACATGGTTTAGACCACATAATATATTCAAATTTCAACCTGTATGTTCATCTCCCGCTCAAGTATTTAAAGCAAAGTAAATATATTGATGTGCCAACTATATAAGCAAATGTAGTTTCAAATTAACTACCTAGATTTCAATAATATAATCAGAGTACAAATCATTTTAAGGGCTCTAAACTAGTATAGTCATTGAATATGATTCTTAAGAATTCCTATACAGAGTATGAAAATTTAAACGTTCATTCAGATNTTTATTTTTCCTAAATTTTATATTTGTTATAAATCCATTAAACTAAGTGGATTGTCCATTAAGTTTATTCATGAACTTATATATCCTTATCATGAATGCGTATTCCCAAGGTGATATGAACCCTTTTGGGATAAGATAATGATATATCTATTAATTTGGCATTCAACTAGATTTTCTGCCCATCCCTAAATGTTGGTCCCTGGTAACCCTTTTTCTTGTAGTGTAGATACACTTGAATAAGAAGAAAAGTTCTCTTCTATCTACATTTCTTGCCTTCTTCTCTTTATAATTATATTACTCTGAGTTTGCTTTTATAACACGTTATCAGTACGAGACTCTAGCCATTGAGAGTTTGAGTTATAGTGTACATCCAATGCCATTAACTGACATCGATGAGTCAAAAGAGAAAATTGCTAGAAAGGTGGTTCCTGGATCATCGAGTAGTCATGCCTCTGGCTCCTAATTGATGGAGCAGACCACTCAACAATTTCCAGTAGTTAAAAGCAGAAAGTGACACAGGAGAAAGCACTTTGAAAACTAAGTCTACTTTAAAAATATGAAATGGCAAGCTGCAGTAAAAGTTGATAAAAAACAAATCCACTTTGGTACGTTGGCACTCAAGAAGAAGGTATAAAGTTTTAGTAGCTTGAGTTTGAATATTATTTTGATTATTTTGAAAGACTTAGAGGGTGAGTCAATTGTACTTCGGTCTATTATACCGTTGGTTAAGGATAAGACGGTGGATTCAAGTCCATCGCACCAAAAGGATAAGCCATCAGGTTAAAGTCGGATGCACCATAATGAAAATTGTTTGAGGATAAGACGGTAGATTCATATTCTATCGCCCAAGAGGGTAAGCCATCAATTTGAGTTTTGATGCACCATAATGATAAGGATTGGGTTTAAGTCCCATAGAATTATGGCCTAACACGCCTTATATGGGTAAGACATTGAGTTTGAGTCAATGCAACATAGTGATTATATAATGATGACTAAGGCATTGATGAAAAGCCATGAAATTCATCCTATTGAATTTGCTCCATTCCTTGAAAACAATGTGGTAGCAATGTATGATAACTTTGAAACGCACCACTTGATTTGCTCCATTCTATCGTATTAATATGGTAGCAGTGAATAATAAGTCTGAAAGACTACAAATGATTGAATGTATGAATAAGAGCATGGAGGAACATAATTATAATAGTCATCATTGTGGTAATTATAAAAGGAAGAATAATATGAGTTCTTCAAATAGTCCTTCAAACTGTGAAAATAATTTTATCATCAAAATGGCATGAAAGGTGATTGGACACACGGTTATCCTGCGACCTAATTTGATAAGTTCGTAAATCCTCCATCAAAAGAAAGAATATAAAGTGATGGTGCACTTTATCTTTCAAAGTGATGTTGAGGTGAGTCATGTAAATATGTCAAATATAAAGGTATGACATGTATATATAAATGGTTATGGTCAACTCATGAAGAGATTGTGAGTTGTAATAAGCATGTGAATGTTTGCCCATATTCTTAAAAGTGCAAGATATGAAGAAAAAATATGAATAAGAACATATTCATGTATGGTTGAAAATATGTCACAACTCACCTCTACGGGAGGTTTGAGAGAAATAAATAAATTTTATTTGGCAGAAATAGTCAATGATCGTGTACGTTTATACGTCATAAATATTATGGTATGTTTATTGTGAACTACCGAAAGGGCAAAAGGAAGAAATAATCCTTGCCTATAAAGGTTGTGGTCATGATCAAAATAATATTATTGTATGGCAATACAAATTTGTCATTGGTTGTGTACCTATGGTACAACAAAAGTAAAGCAAGAAACATGTCTTGCTCGTAATAATTTTGACCATGACAATAATAATATAATTTTCTCCTTGAAGGAGATGCTCACCATATGGATGGTGTCATGAAATATGTGATAGTACACAAAAATTAATTACAAGCTCTAACGATGTGTTATTGCCAGAGGAATAATATTGGGGCTTTAGTAAGTCTCAAAAGAAACTTTTTAAGTTTCAGATAAATTGAAAAGAAATATTAAGACTATAAATCATGAAAAGACTTAATATCTTCAGATTACTACCAACCGAAGCGGGTTATAAATATTTATGTAAAAGATTACCCATTTTTCCTCTTGTTTGTTGCACACAAACATGGACATGCTGATGAAATCACATGCAAAAGTAAACTGTACGTGTACTAAAATAAAGATTAGTTGGCCATTCCGATTAAAATATGATGCAAAAATAATTGAGAATTCACATAGTTATATACTGAAGAAATCAAATATTCTTCAAGAATTCTCTTGTGTTGCTTGTTCTCTGATAATTTGATCATCGTATCATTGTACCAGCTAAGGTTGAGATTGTACTCCCTGAGATTTTTGGAACACATAAAAAGGTGAATATGGGTCCATTCACCTACCATGTGGACCATTTATAATTATATGATAGATGGATCTATGCGATGGTCACACATGTGCTTTGTTGTCAACTTACAAACTGGTGTTTGTAAGGTTGTTTGCTGAAATTGTTAAATTAAGAGCATAGTTCCAAACTATGAAACTATACTGATAATGCTGGTTGGTTTAGAAGAAATTGTATGCCTCCAATTATAGCTAAACCATTAATTATAAAACAAATCTCCCAAAAAAAATTGGTATGAGATGAATTTATTTAACATGTAGCAACACTTGTATGCATCAAGCCAACAAAAGTCCCCTATCGAAATTGGTTCAGGGTCAGGAACCAAATAATATCATCTAAAACGTTAAATGTGTGGTTATGATTTAATTGCTCCACCACGCACAAAAATGAATTCTCAAATAAGATTGGGATGAATATTAGATTTTCAAACATTAGGGGGAGAGATGACTGAAAGCTGGAAAATATGTGTGAGATTAATTATGAATTATCTAGATCCTCGTTAAAAGAAAATGTGAACTTGAAGTTCAAGTGATAATTCATTTGCGTAGTATTGCAAATCTAATGCATGATGAATTTACTGACCCTATGTTAAATTCAGCTGCAAATGCTCCAATGAGAAGTCCTTGAAAGACAGAGTCTATGATACGCCTGAAGCGTAATAGATCAATCGGTTCCAAATGTAAAATTCCTTGAAGAAGGAGAGGAGCAAATGATCAATATGATCATGATAATGAGGCAAGTGCTATAAAAGAGCACCACGACATAACACTTCATAAAATCTTGAAAAGGGTTCATCAGGTACCTAAAAAATGAAGAGATCTCGATAAGTTATGTCATATTGGAATCGATATAAAATAACTGTCGACGGTATCTTTGATATGAAGTAGCGCTCAATGATATAAATTGTGACGAGGATTTTGAATTCAAATATGTCACATGGTGTGGACAGATAAATGATTGGTCAAGTATAATGCATAATTCAAGTATATTTTGTTTCACTTAGAAAAGTGATGTTTTAGATTGATAGTCCATAAATCAAGGTATAATGTCAGTGGGGTACAAATAAATTATTATGCGATGGTATAACCATAAGATATCAAGTACGGCTTGTGCCTTGGGCAATAAAGATTTATCGCAAAAATTCTGACATTATTGGAGATGTTTTCTCCTATGGTGGATGCAATGAGATTTGTTTTGATCTGAAAATATGTGAAAACTTGAATGCATATAATGAATAATTATCATGTCTAGCTAGACAATACTGAAGGTTATATGAAAATCCTTGAAGCAATCAAGGTGTCTGAAACATATAAAAGTTTGAAAGAAACTTTTTCAAAAAAGCTTCAAGAATTCTTATATGGATTGAAATAATCAAGGAAGAAAAGGGTACAAAAAGATTGACCCTAATTGTCCTTGTATTTTTATGAAAAGGTCAGGATCTGAATTTGTTGTAATAGTTGTGTATGTTGATGACTTGAATATTATTAACACTCTTAAAGAACTTTCAAAAGCTATTGAGTGTTTGAGAAGGGAATTTAAAATGAAAAGATCCTGGAAAGACAATTTTGTCTTGACCTACAGATTGAGGATTTGACGAATGAAATATTTGTCCATCAATCAACATACACAAAAAAGTTTTGATGCGATTTTATATGAATAAATCACTTTCATTGAGTACCCCAATGACTATGAGATCGCTTGACATAAATAAAGATTCACTTTGATCTCAAAAGAATGATGAAGAGCTTCTTGGAGATGAAACTCCATATCTTAGTGCAATCAGGACACTAATGCATCTTGCTAACAATACTCTATTAGATATCTGTTTTGTAGTAAATTTACTGGCAAGATTCTACTCCTCCCCAACGAGAAGACGTTGAAATGACATCAAAGACATTTATTTGAAGTTATTCTACAAGATAATCAACTGCAAATGAAAGTGTCCACAAGATGATTGTTGTTATGAACAAGTTGAATGAGCAATTTAATTACTTGCAACAACGAGGTCACGAATAGAGTGATTTTCAAGAATGTATTCGGCTAAGCTCAAAGCCTCATCATATCCATGAGACCAGAAAATGATATATCTAGATGAGTTTAATCATGCAACATCTTCGTGAATGTGATTTGATCACAAAGACACTGGCAATATTTGAGAAGTTGGTATATAAGATTGAATGACATCATCACAAGAAATTAAGTGATGTTTTAATTAGGGTGAGTATTATAAGCGTTGCACTCTTTTTTTCTTGACTGGGGTTTTATCCCACTGGGTTTTCCTGGCAAGGTTTTTCATGAGGCAACAAATTAAATAATGTGTATCAAAAGATATGTGTACTCTTTTTTTTTCGCTAGAATTTTTTCCCACTGGGTTTTTTCTTAGTAAGGTTTTAACGAGGCACATTATCTATGGACATCCAAGGGGGAATGTTATAAATATATTGAACTAAGTGGATTGTCCATTAAGTTTATTCATGAACTTATCCTTATCATGAATGTGTATTCCCAAGGTGATATGAACCATTTTGAGATAATGATATATCTATTAATTTGGCATTCATCAAAGTGGCCTTTGAAGTGATTTCTCTATTTATAAATAGAGTTATCATTCTCCATGTAAGATATACTTGAATAAGAAGAAACGTTTTCTTTATCTACATTTCTTGCCTTCTTCTCATTATAATTATATTATTCTGAGCTTGCTTTTATAACCAATTAAATATCTTCACATTTATTAAAAAATAAAAAATGCTACCTCCCCCCGCCCCCCCGCCCCCCTCCCCTCCCTTTTTTTCCGAAGCAATAGATCAATTCAGAAGGTCAATAAAGAAACACTTCAACCATGAACACACAAACCAACACCAAAGTCTTTCCTCAATGTGTCTCACACATACACATTTAATTCATCCCATCCAATAAGTCGTCTCTTTGTATTTTTCTACAATTTTCTTTTCTATCCTATCTTATCCAAGAGAAATTACAAAATAGGAAACAAGATTTTGAATATTATTGTTTGAGGATTTTAATGAAATTTTAGGTAGATTTGGCAATGGGGAAGAACGAGGCGAGTTCAAATAATAATATTTTTTTCAAAATTTGATCCAGGCAATGTGGAATCAAAATTTTCATTAAAGGTGTTCAAATTCTAGAGAAGTAAACACATAAATAAGAGAAAAGAGATTCAACAACTATTATATATACATAAAAAACTATTTTAACCATGTATAAATAATATACTTTTTCAACGTCGAATGAGGTTCAAATGACCCCCCTGACCACAAGGTGGCTTTGCTCCAGGATGCGAGGTGGAGGAAGGTGGGTTCAAAATTTTGTAGATTTATGTGGATTTGCTCCACAATTGTCCAATGTGGCAGAACGGAGTGGATTCAAATAATATTTTTTTTAAATCTGAGGTGGGCGAAGGAAGGCGGGTTGAAAGCTTTATAGGTTTATGTGAATTTGTTCCACAACCATCCCGTTTGTCATTCCTAGTTTCAGGGATGATGAATTTTCATGCAATTATAATGCAAGTTTTACTTGAGTTTCGTTATTTAGAGTCAATATATTGTGAATTTAAAAATATTTTGAAAAAAATAGTTTTTTTCTAAACAAAATGTAATTTTATGTATTTAATAAATATTATAGTAATTAGATAATCCGAAATGGTAGCTAATACTCTCTCTCCCCCTGATCTATCTTATGATTCACTTAAATCTAGTAGGTTAAAATTAAGTACGCAAAGGTGTTTATTTATTTAATTATCTGTATATAAGTCTATATGTACGTCCATTAGAATATGAACACTTTTTTGTTCCCTTTTAGTAATTCGTAATTTTCTTTAAAATAATACTACAAATTATTATATTCATTTAATTTTTCCAAAATCTTGGAAAAAGTACATTAAGAGCCCCTTACTTCTTGTCATGATTCACTTTCTCTCTCTTCTGAATTTTCTTGTGTTGACTTTCTTTCCTTTTATCAATTTGCACGCATTAATTACTTCTCTTCACAAATAGTATATATATGAACTAATTTTCCTCTTTTTTCCATACAAATCCATTTCCAACATTTCAATATCTTCAATCTCTTGAAAAGTTTCTCTTTATATTCATCAAAACATTACTTTATTTTCCCTTTCCCTTAGGGTATATCATTCTTTAGGTTAAACATTTCGATATCAAAAGTTTGTTGACCTCATTATAAGATTCGTCCCAAAAAGTTGTGGTTTGTTCAAAGTATCTATTTTCCTCTTTTCTCCACACAAATCATCACTAATTCCCATCACAAAACACTAGTATCCTTTTCCCCTTCCCTTCACAAACTTGGTCCATTCCTCCTTCAAGAGATCTATATATCTCTTTGCTTCTTCAAATATGAACTTTTTTGTTTAACCATCCGATCAATTCATATTCATCTTGAATAAATCCACCAAGGAGCAAAAAAATTCTTAATTCTCAGGCTCGAATCTAAAATATTTGATCAGGGGTGGAGGGATCACGACCAACTAATATGGAAGATGTTGAAGTTCCTGATTATTTCCTTTGTCCAATATCAATGCAACTAATGAGGGATCCGGTTACAACATCAACCGGAATAACCTATGATAGGGAGAACATAGAGAAATGGCTATTCAAGCGCAAGAACACAACTTGTCCCATAACCAAACAAGAGTTGTTGACCATGGATCTTACCCCAAATCACACTCTTCGTCGTGTGATCCAATCTTGGTGCATCATGAATTCTTCCCATGGTGTTGAAAGGATTCCTACTCCAAAGTCTCAAGTAACAAAATCATATGTTCTAAAACTCCTTAAAGAAGCCATGCAATCCCAAGAAATGCAACTTTCTTGCTTGAGGAAACTTAAATCTATTGTTCATGCAAGTGAGAGCAACAAGAAATGTTTACAATCATGTGAGGTTGTAGATTTCTTAGCTTCAATTATAATGAAGCAAGAAGTGGCTTTTATTCAAGATTCAGAGTTCAGGATCAGTGGCAGAGATACCCTTTTACAAAAAGTCGTGCCATCTGACATTGTTTCACCAAAAGATTCCGAATCATACAAGTTGAGTTGTGATAATAGTCAGACACCACTTGTACTCGAGTACTTCACTACTAAGGCAAGTGATGAAGCATTGGATATTCTTTTCCATCTTAATCCCTCCGATGAAACCCTAAAAAAGTTCGTCTCCAAAGACAATGGAGACGAACTTTTCTTAGATTCTTTATTGTATTTCTTGAAATGTGGGAATTACCAATCTCGAGACTATGCAATAATGCTATTAAAATCAGCATTCAATGTGGCTGATCCATGCCAATTAATTGGTGCAAAACAAGAATATTTTAAAGAAATATTGTTATTTTTGAATAACAAATTAATCTCACAACAAGCTACAAAGGCTTCACTTAAATTACTAGTGGAACTTTGTCCATGGGGTAGAAATAGAATCAAAGCAATTGAAGTTGGAGCTATATCAACCCTAATTGAGCTTCTTCTTGATACAATAGAAAGAAGATCTTGTGAATTAATCCTTACAATTTTACACCAACTTTGTAGTTGCGCCGAGGGCCGGGCTGAGTTATTGAACCATGGGGCAGGAATAGCCATTGTTTCCAAGAAAATACTTAGGGTTTCACAAGTAGCAAGTGATAGAGGAGTGAGGATACTTTGTTCCATTTCAAAATTTTCAGCAACTTGTAAGGTTCTTCAAGAGATGTTGCAAGTGGGAGTGGTGTCAAAGTTGTGTTTGGTGATTCAAGTGGATAGTTGTTCAAAGACCAAGGAAAAAGCAAAAGAAATTCTAAGGTTACATTCTAGGGTTTGGAGAGATTCTTCTTGTCTTCCTCCTCATTTACTCTCTTCTTATCCTTCATAAAGAAAATTATATTGTTGTTGTTTTTGTCCTTTTCCAATTTTTGGATTTAACTTATATATACTGATCAGTATAAGAAAGTTTTGCCCTTTCAATGTAGTTTTGACTTGTTATAATTCAGTACATGTCTAATTTATGTTTTTTTTAGGTTACTAAATTTACTTATTATGGCCCGAAATACATTAGATAATGATAATTGTTGAAGTGCATGACTATCTAATCTGAAAGTTAAAGTTATGAAAAAACACTTGTAATTAGTTAATTACTATATGCATACTTACATGTGGACCTAATTTATTTTAGGTGTAAAAGAAGATGTGTGTGTTTTGTGGGGTGACGGTGAGATTTGAATCTAGAATCTTTTATTTGTTTTGTTACAATATCAAAGTATGTGACAATTTCACTTAAATATTTAAGTTGTTAATTAAGTTGAAAACAGAATTAGTATATGTTTTCGGTTTAAATAAATTAAACTCTTCCTTTTTTATGTAGATAATTGAGAAATATTACTCCAAAGTGTAGTGTTTGAAGTTTGAGCATTGAGGTTTAGGGTTAATTATCAAAACAACAAGCATTTATATTAAAAAAATAATTAATCCATGACTATTGAGATATGATCTAATTTGGATTCTATTTACTGTTTTTCAAATAACTTTTAGTGGACATATATGCATTATATATAATTGAGCTCTTTTAACGAAGCCATCCACCTAGAGATTCTAAAAGTTCAAAATTTTCCTAGGGCAACTATATATAGTTTTTTTCATTTTTTTATTAATTGGTTTCTCATTCGATGTCTGATACTCGTATTGAAGTTTGTTGATTAAAATTAAATCACATATTACATGACTCATTTCCAAGAACGATACTCTCCTTCGAATTATTTTTATTTCAAAAGCTTGAATCAAAAAAATTTATTTCAAAAATGAAAAAATCTCAATCATATCACGAGAACCCGCCCCATACGATGTGAAGTCACTATAATTGGTGTAACATGGATTTGGGTTTAGTCCAAAGTTTGAAAGGTCAAAGTCGTACAATTGTGATTTAGATAGTGTCCCATCCTTGTTTTTTAGTTTATTGTTTATTCATCTTCTTATTTTTTTTCAAAATTATTTGTCTAGACATGAAGTGGCGGTTTGATCTGTCCAATGAATAAAAAACACAAACTTAAAATAATTGAGAAATAATAGTAATAATAAAATGATTAGGAAAGCAAACACACGTATCTAGAACACGAAAATAGATTTTTTTAAAAAATTATTTATTTGTTTAAAATAACAATTTTCTCACATAATTATGAGAAATTTGATTTTTAGTTTTTTTTTTATCTTTTTTATAAAAGATCTTCATTTTACACCTAATAAATTTTAAAAAAATTATTCAATTTATAAATAACCACAAAATATTATTAGTGATAATTAATTATAGTCTTGCCATGCACCTTCCTATATCATAATTAGACTAAAGCCATGTTCCTCTCTCCAGCTGTTGGGATGCATGAAAGTTAGTATTAGGTTTGTTTGGTATGACGAAAAATATTTTTATAAAATAAATAAATTTATTTATTTGTGTTTAGTTTAAGGAAAAAAATAAATATATATATTTGATAAGCTTTTATACGTAATTAGTAAAGCATTATGATAGGGTGAATGGTCAAGAGACGGGGTTGGAGATGTTGGGTGGCTGGAAGGAGATAATGAATTTGAAAGTTATGAAATTTGTTTATTTCAATTTTCATTAGAAGTTTTATTTTCATTTTTAAGGGCCTTATTTTCTCAGAAAAAAAATTTCCAAAATATTTTGACAAACAAGAGAAAATTAACCCCCCACCCCCCAAATACCAAACACACCAAATTACTTTGTACTCTTATCTCTGTAAGGGTAAAAGGTATATTTGAACAAACTATAATTAAAATGGAATATGACAAACATATAACAACGAGGGTATATATGACCCAAAATTATAACATAGGATAAATATAATAATTTTTTAAATAAATATGACCATTTTCTGTATTAAATATCTGGACCCTTTTATATATACAAATCCGGATCCAAAACTAAAATTAGCCCAACCTACAAACCAAGCTAGTAATAAATAATGAGTAATTTACGGAAATTTTAATAGTTCAGGAGCTAATTACTCAGATACACACTCGTTTTCAATATACGAATCTTACTAGATTTTGGCGGTCCAAATACATGTATCTCGAGATACATGGGGTCAAAATTAGGTGCAATTTGTTCTAGATACACTGGATTCAAGTGGATCCGCATGTATCTTAGAC
>NC_064282.1:93876778-93887788 GCF_019186545.1 Solanum stenotomum
TCTAAAACTTTAGAGCCATTAAAAAGTTCACATAGCAAAGTAACTACTGAATTCAGGAGCACTTACTTGAACAAGCATCAAAAATGCCTCCCGCACTTTGTCTCTGTTAATAACATGTCCATTGTTTGGGCTAGGAGCAGAAGTAGGAGTGAGAGATGGAGGCGGATTTGGAGGAGGAAATGGCTGAAGCAAAGGAGCTCCGTAACGGCGTTGTAGATTCCCAGGGGAATGAAGTGGAGGAGCAGTAGGCACAGATGAAGAAACAGGAGGTATCAGTGGAGAAGAGGAAGGAGGAGGACCAAAGAATGATGATGGCTTCACAAGATTTGAAGACCTTCTAGCACTGGTATCAGGTTCAGGAGCATCAACGGTAGGCATCAAAGTCGAAGATGTAGAAAGAGGAGATTGAGACAGTGCAGGTGCTGAAGAGGGAAGAACAGCAGGAGGAGGAAGAGGAGAAGGTAGGACTACTGCAGTTGAGTCATACGACTGTCCCTGAACTGTAGCATTTGGACCACTACCAATTCTCATAGCATTCTGCAAAATGAAATGCTAAAAATTCAGTCAAGTTAACAATGTATGAAACAAAAACATATACAAACAAAATTTTCATCTCTAACATGGTATAAGTCTAGAAGTATCTCCACTTAAATTACCAAGTACATGATCCCAATATGGAAGGATGGAATAATGCACCAAATGAGTCAGTATTACTTCTTAAGGAGAAATAACAGGGAATCTCAGTTGGTCTCCCTTGATAGATGGGTTCCTTAATGTTTGGAATGTGACATGAGAATTCGTAAAAATAACCATATGGTTAATTAACACCTAGTATACATCTCATACAAAGGTGTCACAAAATAATTTTGCAGGACTGTCTATTATAAGAACTAATGATCCCAAAGCAAAGGTTGATGATAAAAAGTATTTAGATCTTCCAAGGGAACTGACACATGAAAAAACATTTTTTTCTGCAAGATAAACGTTGCATAACAGCCACATTACGTGGAGAAAAAAAGAGCAAGTAAAAGGGAAGAAAGGGCATACACTGAAGAAATTCACAAAGGAACGATCATCTGGGACATCTGCAGTATTTGATGTAGTAGATGATGGCTCCAGGGGACCATCCATTACCAACATGCTTGGAACTGCTTCCAGCTCTTCAAATTCACTGTATCAAATTTACATAAAACCAAAGTTCCTCTCAGAATCCAACTGAGGGCAATTTGCCTTCAGTCACAGACTATTTTGAGCAAATGGTTAAAATCCTAAACCAACCCACCAAACTATTCACCTCTCCAAAGATATTGTAGCTTGCTTGCAACTAAAAGCTCACTTCTCACAAAGTAGTGTCTCATTAGTTTTTCGTAGTCACTTTCACCATGCATATAGCTAGTTTTTATGAGCAAGTTGGCTATAGAAAGCACCCATGGTAGGACAAGGACCAACCTATTCAAACAGTGTACAATACCCAACATTTCAAAGGCCCATTCAACGATACTCGCGTTTCACTAAAGGCATACTTCCACCGCAGATACAAACATTATCCTGCTCATCTCAGGTGAGTGGTGACACTCTGATAACTTTCTAATTTCACAGTTCTGCTATCAAAATAATTCTGTGAACTTAGATTTTAACCATATCTATGAGCATCTACAATTGTTTTTAACAGTATTGTGACTCAACTGTTCGACCCTTGAAAAAATCAAGCAGTATCTCATTGACCAGGTTCTTTAGGATGGCATCGATTTAAATTTATTATGCTTTCTGTCAGTCATATTGCAGTTCAAGATTCTAGCAAACAGAGGGAAGACCAAAAACTTTTAAAGTGCCAAGTTAAACTACTATATCTGAGACATAAATCAAGGAATAGATCAACAACAAGCTGTTTAGAAATAAAATGCTTTAACAATAGAAGAGAATCAAACATTTTTATCAATAAATATATTCTGATCTTTACAAATATGTACTAAAAATACCTCTGGTTGGATGGTAATTTGAACTTGGTAGGCACCTTGGAATAAGCACTCAGTATCCTGATCACAAGTGAAATATCAAAACAGATTATCAGGCATAGTAAGACAATGTTAACAAGAAAAGGCAAGAGAAGATTGACATGGTAATCAGTGCACAGAACAACCAAAAAAGGATACTTATCCGATCCAGTCCCTTCTCATTACGGTGATAAATAGATAAGAGTGAAGCAGTGAAGAAGTTGTTTTGCATAGATGCAAGCTTGAATCTCTACCCCATTTCCCCCTTTCTGATAGATGCCTTTGCCTTAAAGTTTCAAGTCTAAAAACATATACTCAACTTCTCAATAGCTCTATGAGAAACTTATTCGAAAAGATGAGATGAAGATCTAGTGAACCATTTCAGCTTGTATAGTGGGTAATATGGAAAGAGAGGAGTCGGAGGTGTTCTGGGAGGTAAAAGAAGAACACCCCTGAACCAGAGTAAAATAGTTCAGGTGTTTTGGAAATTAAATGGATAACAACCCCAAGCCAAACAGCTTATCTCTTTACTGATCAGGAAAAATGCAATGAAAACAAAGCTGCAACTTTAAGTTGGAACGTCATCTAACCATTCACCTAATTAAAACAATGACGAAGCCAAACATACCATTCTGCTAATCTTTGGGCTATTCACTACAACAAATTTAGATGTTATAGACTGAGGTTCTAGAGAAGTCAGAAGTTCAACCTATAGGCAGCAGAACTAGCAAATTTTACTTCCATAATCATGGATTGATTAGATTACAAGCACATACTCTAAAAGAAAGACTGTGTAGGCAATTGAGTACTCAAAGTTCCAAAATGCAAATCTAATTTATATTTTCTCACAAAATTAACACAATGAATTGTGAGCAGAACCCCCCCAACCCCCCCCCCCCCCCCCCCCCCCCCCCCACACACACACTCATAGAATTAAAACAATGAATTGTCAGGGGGAGGGGGGATGTGGGAGATGGGAAAAGAATGAGTTATGGAGGGGAAAGAGATTCAAAAGCTCACCTGTTAAAGAGGTTTGCAACTTCTTCACATTCACGTGAATTATAGAACCATATCCCATTTACTTCTTGTGAAGAATTTCGATATAATAAATATGGGAGCTGCAGCTCGAACTCAAAATCTCCCAAAAGATCCTCCACCAAATTATCTGCTTGTACAAATAAAGTCGTATCTTTAACACGAAAGAACTAAAAAGACATGCATATAGAAAGCAAAATTTCAACTTTTTGTACCAACTTATGAGCAACATGGAATTCATGTCAACATGGCCTATTTCATTCCACTACTAGGAGCTTCCTAAAACTAGAATTTTTTTCAATCTTACACTTGTACCGACATATTTATACAAGCTCCTAACCATAAAAAAAAGAAGACTCTTTGGCAAACACATTCCTAAAGTTAAGTGTAGCAACATCAATTAAGTCTTAATCCTAACTAATTGCTATCACCAACACAGATTCTCTGCTTACCTTTTGGGGTGGCCCAGTGGTTTGGGCTTGGGACTTCCATGTTGGAGGTCTCAAGTTCGAAACCCCTTGCCAGCGAAAGCAAGGGGTTTGCCTTCTGGGTCGAGCTCGTCGCACCGGGCTTGCCTAGTGCGGGTTACCTCTCCTATGTGGTTTGCGAGCTATTGCATAGGAGCGGGGGTTTTATCCTGTGCCCGCACCCAAAGGGTAGCGGCTGCGGGTTTCCCTTGTCATAAAAAAAATAAAATACATATTCTCTGCTTCCATTGTGATCTGTTCTTAACTAAGTACCATTGACTCTAAAATATATAATGTCATCAATTGTCATTCCAGTGTTTTCATGCAAATGTGACTACTTAATGACTATCTCTTGACACGAATTGGATGTCAGGTTTACTACTTCGGGATTCTCCGAGGTAACTTACACCTCCTTGAGATTCATCAACATTAAAGAACCTTGCAAAAGTTCTGGAAAGATACAATCCAAGCAGAAACATTTTGAACAGAAAACAAATAACTAACCTGTATTTCTGCGGTTCATAACAATGAACTGAAACCGAGGTTGAGCACTCCTGCAACACCCACCAAAGAAATAAAACGTATCTCATATTGCTATACCATTCAAATCAACTCAGGAAGAAGAACAATGCATTAAATCTAGAAACTTCCAATCAATCAATTTAGTCCATATCTATAGCTAGCTGGGTCGGTTATAGAAATACTGTATAATAATTTTTCTCTACTGTGCTCAGCTTAATTCCATTACTAGTAAATAATTTGACTATCAAGGCAAATTACATCTCTATAATGCAGATTCTTCAAAATTCACACTTAATACTGTGACATACAAATTCTGACCATATTATATCTAAAACCTTTCCACAAAACAAAAAGCAAAAAACAGAAATACACCTCAAACATCACTAATTTAATCAAGTCCTGAAATAGGTCAGAGAAAGAAAAGCCTAAGAGAAAAAAGAAAAGCAAGTTCATAAACCCCCAAATGCATACACACCTAAGGTTGTGGCCTAGTGGTCAATAAGGTGAGTTGAAATCCATGAGGTATCACGTTGGAATTAATTCCAACATAGACAAAAAAACACAAAGTAATTTCTACCTATCCTATCTAGCCTAGCCTTAACGGTCAGAGTTACTTAGTACCTATTGCTAGGGAGGTGCCATAGAATAAGTCAAGGCGTACAAAAGCTAACCCGAACACCATGATCATCAAAAAAAATAAAAATTGCTTACCTCTTGACAACAAACAAGGATCCTTCCACATCCTTTCGACTCTACAGAAAGAAACGAAAACAACATCAGTACACAAATACAAGTCAATCAATAAACTCCACTAAATCCCAAACTAGTCATCATCTACCATTCCAACTCATTCAATTCAAATACAACAATCTTCTTCAAAAACTAAAAGATTTTGCTAAAATCTCTCACATACCCCCCACAAAAAAAAATCATAACAAATAAAGATTCAATTTTTATTAAAAGAAACTGAATACCCATTGACTATTATCGATATTGAATTCATATAAAGTAACATGAGCAGCAGTAATCAAGATTTCTTCAACAAATGGATCGATTCTTTGAAGAACCGTTAAGTTAAGGAGCTTTGTACTGTTTTGGTCCAAATTGGGCATTAATTTCCCGTTCTGAGACATTATTTTGTACTGAATCTACAGCTGCTTTTTACGATGATTGTTAACTTGTGGAAAAAAAAACCTAGAAATCCTTCGAATTGGGGTTTTTCTGTATGTATAGTCTTTTACTTGGGAGATTGCCTAGGGAAGAAGATACTTGTATTTTATAAATTTTTTGATAAATTTTTTTTATGGAAATATTGAATATAAAATTTATATATATATTACTATATATATAAATTATAATATTTCAGTATTAGTAAAAACTAATTGTTTAGGGTCGAAACTTTGAAGATTTTATCTTGACGATTAAAATATTTTTTTTTTTGTAATTGATTAACAAGGGAAATTACGGAATTACTAAGAATATTTGAGTACTAATCTCAAATATTCTAAGAATATCAGTACTCAAATATTCAACATCAGTACTCGAATATTCTTATTGTAGAAAACACGAATTTGACTAATCTCATAACATATCTAAAATATTCTTATTCAAGATAATATCTTATTAAATTCGATTAAAGAAGAATAACAAAAAAAAGATAATAAAAAAATTAAAGATCAAGAAAATATAATAAAAAATTCATTGAAAAACCAATAATTAAATATTGATTTAAATCTATAATTTTACCTATATTAATAAATAGGTATCAAAAATTATATTTTGGAGGATAATGATCATAGAAGTTTAACTTGGGAAAGTTGGGTGACTTTTAAAAGATAGAAAACAACAACCAAATATTATATAGTTGTTTCAGGTTTCAACAACAAACACTTGGTGTGCATCAAGTCATCAACTAACTCAAAACAATATGATTTAAAAAGAGTGTAGTTCATACCATTCTAGTTAAGTGATTTGTAATCGAATCATTAGATGCAGGCAAGTCATTTATCTTTCTTTCAACACATACATATATTACTTACTTTCCCCATATGGCCATATTAGGGGGTTCAAAACTGAATCGAAATTGATAACCTGAATCGAAATTTTTTTATTGATTTAGCGATTTTGATTTTTTTTTTCTTATCGAATTATCGGTTCTTAACGGTTTGAGATTTTTTCTTAACGGATTAACCGATAACCTGATAGTAAATTAAATAATTATATTTATACCATTTTGTATATAAAGTCCTTGACTTAGAGTTTGATTTCTACTTTTATTTCTGGTTGTCTCAAACACTTGGTTATTCTACAAGGTAAAAATGTTTGTTTTTGAGCAAGATGTAACTTGTGAACTCATGTGCATCATTCATTTGGTTTGTCACCTTGTTTCTAAGTGATTTTTTTTTTTTTTGTGTCAAATCTTAACGCTTAAATCGATAATCGAACCGATAACAATCAAAAACCGATAAACCAATATCTTAATGGTTCGATATCGGTTTAGCATCTCTACAAATCGATAACCAATAAGTCAAATCGATAAACTTCAAAACTGAACCGAACCGAATTGATCGATACACAACCCTAGCCATACCTACAATCTTAATCTTAGTGCTTCAATGTCCAAAAT
The DNA here is from genome assembly GCF_019186545.1 of Solanum stenotomum. Lineage (NCBI taxonomy): Eukaryota > Viridiplantae > Streptophyta > Magnoliopsida > Solanales > Solanaceae > Solanum > Solanum stenotomum. The sequence goes on from NC_064282.1 coordinate 93,883,423, forward strand.
TGGACATTGGACAACTACAATTAAAAACTTAAATTGAAGAAGAAAGGAATATTTTTATACTCTACTTAAAATATTATGTGTTAACATTTTTATTTTAAGTTGTGTGAAGAATAGAATAGTACACAAATAGTTTGTAGCAATATAATGTTCCAATTAAGGGGAAATGAAAATAGAGAGTATAAATTCTAAACATGCATCCACAAATCAAACAGAGCAATTAACTCAGTGAACATAGAAAAACTATCAGAGACCCAGCATAGTTAATGTTAATAGAAAAAAAAAGAAGTAGAAAACTCATGTTTGAGAACAAAGAAGGCCGTTGAGGAAAAATAAGCTAAAAGTGCCTTATAGGTTTCCAATTAAAAAAAAGGTAAGTGGGCCTCCTTTATTTATTTTTTTACTTTTTTATTTTTAATATTAATAAAAGGACCATCTTTTGTAGTTGTCTGGACAACTACTAAAGTTGTTTGGAAATTACTGAAGTTGTCTCTACAACTACGACAGTTATTGAACTAAAATGTAAAAGTTAAAAGTTTGGGACTATTGAAAAAACATCTTTTAATCTAATTAATACTATTTGTCACTTCTATCCAATTTTTAAGACTTGAAGGACTCCTCCTAATTGACGTACTAGTTTGTCTCTTTTAATAGACCATCCAGGCAGTAAGCATAGGAGTTGTAGGCGAATAAAATTAAGGTGAAGTGAATTCTGAGGAATTGTATGAGTAATGAAAGGAAGGACACATATTATAGTTGGTACATGTGTCTTGAATAGAGTCTTGTTTGTTCCAAATTCGAAGTACAATTTTCTTTGCACGTTATATAGTTAGTTTGATGCAGTGTTTGTCCTTTAACTGTCATATATAAATAAGGGTTATAATAGAAAAATATATAGTTAATTAATTAATTAATTAATGACAAATCAACATTTTTGTCATGAATTTGTGACGAAATTGTAATGGACCCTTAATTTCATTATAATTTTTGATAGAGTTTTGACAAATTATAATTATCGTCACAAATTTATAACTGAATTGTCCGTTCGTTTAATATGATAAAAATAGTTTTATAACGTGATAATATATGGTCATTTTAATGTGAAAAAAAATATAATTTTACGATTTTATTATTACAATAAACATAATATCAATGACTATTTTGAATTAACCCCCAATATTTTTATGACTTCTTTACAGGCCATTCTCAAAAGATTTGATTTCTTTTGTCACAGAACTTAGAACAAATGGAAATATCACAATCATAATCAAAGAAAAATTATTAGGAAACAAATCAAATCAAAGATTTGAAAAACAAATGATAGGAATCTTAATTAAAATAGTATAGAATTACATTTTTTCCCTAGTAGTTGACATGGGAAGTGCATCTTTATATGTATCTTCCTTGTGATCTCTTTTTTTCAATGATAATATTTTCTATAATATATATTCCTGTTTCAATTTTATATGTGAACATNGGGGGTGGGTGAAAGTAAAAATTTGAAATTGGAAAATATTTTTTAAAAACAAGCTTTAAATTTACTTTTTCATCAAATTTTTTTTTGATTTTCTCAACAAAAAAGTTGTAATTTGAAATTGGAAGAAAGTTTTGGAAAATGTTTTCCTTGATTTTTAAAGGGAAGTCATTTTCCTTGAATTTGAGGAAAATGAGTTGATTTGGAAAACATTTTCCAAAACATTTAACCTAACCAAACATGAGAAAATTGGAAAACATTTTCCTTCATACCAAATACACCCTTTATATGTATCTTCCTTGTGATCTCTTTTTTTCAATTATATAGTAGTTTCTATAATATATATTCCTGTTTCAATTTTATATGTGAACATTTTGATTTTTGAATTCAAATTATGTAAATTTTGATCAATATTTTAAGATCATTCTTTTTTCTCAAATTGACAAGAGAAAGGGGTGGATCATATGTATACCAAGTTCACCTAAATCCAATATATACTTTCAACGTGAATCATAATTAATTAAAATTGCAACAAATACAATATATAAATTCATAGTTTTCAAAATAAAATTAGTTCGTTACTAAAAACCTTAAATATTGAACTGCATCATACAATCTAAATTCTGAATCCGCCTCTGACATGATAAGAATTGCAACTTATAATACGTTGGGAAAAGGGTCTGAAAAATATTCCAACTTTGGCCGAAATTGTTGTTACGATTACCAAACTTTGGAAATGACCTTTTACCCTCCTATACTATTTAATAGTGTATTTTAAAGGTATATATGTGCCTACGTGGACATCATAAATATTGCATCATTTGAAATAGTAATGTGTCCACGTGGGCACATATATACCTTTAAAATACACTATTANAAACACTTGGTTATTCTACAATGTAAAAATATTTGCTTTTGAGCAAGATGTAACTTGTGCACTCATATGCATCGTTCATTTGGTTTGTCACCTTGTTTCAAAGTGATTTTCAATGTTTTTTTTGTGTCAAATCTTAACGATTTAATCGATAACTGAACCGATAACAATTAAAAACCGATAAACCAATAACCGATAAGCCAATATCTTAATGGTTCGATAATGGTTTAGCATCTCTACAAACCGATAACCAATAAGTCAAATCGATAAACTTCAAAATCGAACCGAACCGACTGATTCAATGTCCAAAATTGGACATTGGACAACTACAATTAAAAACTTAGATTGAAGAAGAAAGGAATATTTTTATACTCTAGTTAAAATATTATGTGTTAACATTTTTATTTTAAGTTGTGTGAAGAATAGAATAGTACACAAATAGTTTGTAGCAATATAATATTCCAGTTAAGGGGAAATGAAAATAGAGAGAGTTCCAATTTGTGGATGCATGTTTCGAAAAATTCGAAACATGCATCCACAAATCAGACAGAGCTATTAACTCAGTGAACATAGAAAAACTAACAGAGACCCAGCATAGTTAATGTTAATAGAAAAAAAACTAGTAGAAAACTCATGTTTGAGAACAAAGAAGGCGCCGTAAGGGAAAAATGAGCTAAAAGTGCCTTATAGGTTTTCAATTTAAAAAAAAGGATAAGTGGGCCCTCTTTATTTTTTTTCTATTTTTTGTTTTAATAATAATAAAAGGACCATCTTTCGTAGTTGTCTGGACAACTACTAAAGTTGTTTGGACAACTACGGAAGTTGTCGGATGATTAAAGAAGTTGTTTCTATAACTACGACAGTTGTTAGACTAAAGTGTAAAAGTTAAAAGTTTAGGATTATTGAGAAAATATTTTTTAACTTTATTAATACTATTTGTCACTTCTATCCAATTTTTAAGACGGGAAGGACTCCTACCTAATTGACTAACTAGTTTGTCCCTTTTAATAGACCTTCCCGGCAGTAAGCATAGGAGTTGTAGGCGAATAAAATTAAGGTGAAGTGAATTCTGAGGAATTGTATGAGTATTGAAAGGAAGGACACATGTTATAGTTGGTACATGTGTCTTGAATAGAGTCTTGTTTGTTCAAAATTCGAAGTACAATTTTCTTTGCGCATTATATAGTTAGTTTGATGTAGTGTTTGTCCTTTAACTATCTTTTATAAATAAGGGTAATAGAAAAATATATAATTAATTAATTAATTAATTAATGACAAATCAATATTTTTGTCATGAATTTGTGACGAAATTGTAATGGATCCTTAATGTCATTATAATTTTTTATAGAGTTTTGACAAATTGTAATTATCGTCATGAATTTGTAATTGAATTATCTGTTCGTTTAATATGATAAAAATAGTTTTATAACTTTACTGTCATGGTGATAATATATGGTTATTTTAATGTAATATATATATATATATATATATATATATATATATAAATATATAATTTTATGACTTTATTATTACAATAAACATAATATCAATGCCTATTTTGAATTAACCCCCAATATTTTAATGACTTCTTTGCAGGCCATTCTAAAAAGATTTGATCTCTTTTGTCACAGAACTTAGAACAGATGGAAATATCATACATACATTAAAAGAAAATTATTAGGAAACAAATCAACTCAAAGATTTGGAAAACAAATGATAGGAATCTTAATTAAAATAGTATATAATTACATGTTCTTTTTTTCCTAGTAGTTGAGATGGGAAGTGCATCTTTTGGGTGTGTTTGGTATGAAGGAAAATGTTTTCCATGGAATAAGTTGATTTTTGACTTATTTTCTCATGTTTGGTTGGTGAGTAGAAAATATTTTCCGAAAAACATTTTTAGTATTTGATTTATGAATGAAAAAATATTTTTGAGAAATATCTTTTATTTTTACTAGAGTAGAAAATAATTTTTGAAATTGAAAATATTTTTTAAAAACAAACTTAAATTTTTTTTGGGG
>NC_064282.1:93888490-93899981 GCF_019186545.1 Solanum stenotomum
GGGGGTGGGTGAAAGTAAAAATTTGAAATTGGAAAATATTTTTTAAAAACAAGCTTTAAATTTACTTTTTCATCAAATTTTTTTTTGATTTTCTCAACAAAAAAGTTGTAATTTGAAATTGGAAGAAAGTTTTGGAAAATGTTTTCCTTGATTTTTAAAGGGAAGTCATTTTCCTTGAATTTGAGGAAAATGAGTTGATTTGGAAAACATTTTCCAAAACATTTAACCTAACCAAACATGAGAAAATTGGAAAACATTTTCCTTCATACCAAATACACCCTTTATATGTATCTTCCTTGTGATCTCTTTTTTTCAATTATATAGTAGTTTCTATAATATATATTCCTGTTTCAATTTTATATGTGAACATTTTGATTTTTGAATTCAAATTATGTAAATTTTGATCAATATTTTAAGATCATTCTTTTTTCTCAAATTGACAAGAGAAAGGGGTGGATCATATGTATACCAAGTTCACCTAAATCCAATATATACTTTCAACGTGAATCATAATTTATTAAAATTGCAACAAATACAATATATAAATTCATAACTTTAAAGATATAATTAGTTCGTTACTAAAAACCTTAAATATTTAACCGTATCATACAATCTAAATTCTGAAACTGCCTCTGACATGATAAGAATCACAACTTCTAATACTTTTCATATAACGTTTGAATATCTAAATTATTTAACTTAAAAATATTAAGTCAATCTAATCCAATCCAGCTTCAAAGATAAGTCAACTTTAACTTTCAGAAAGTGAAATATATCACATAAATTGAGACGGAGAGTATTATTTAATTTAGACTATGTTAAGCCATACTTCAACTATATAATCTGAATACACCTATTCAGTTTTTCTTACTTCCAAGAACTTGAAGGCACGTTATAACAATAGCTTTAAAATAATCGTGCAAAGCATAAACTATTTAACTTAATAAACTTAGCAAAATACTATAAATAGGATCATACAATGTGTTTATTTCATCCACATTAATTTAAGTAAAAGCAGAAAAAAAAAATTAAAAAAAATTGGCAAAAATGTCTAAAGCATTGGCACTTGTGGCTGTGTTATTTTTTGTGGCATTTTGTGGTGAATGTTATGGGGAACTTAGATTTGGATTTTACAAAGGAAAATGTGGTATAACAGATGTTGAAGTTGTTGTTAGAGATGTTGTAAAAATATGGCATATTACAAAGAGGGAAAAGGATATTGCAGCTGCACTTCTACGTATGCAATTTCATGATTGCTTTGTTAATGTAAGAAACTTAAATTAACTCTTGCTTTTTCTACTTCTTTAATATCTTTTGTTTATAAGTCCTCCTTTATGGTATTCGGATACAAGATTTTAAGTCATGATAAAAGTAGTTTACCACTTATATTTGTTACTTTTCCCGTCTCACTTTGTGTGGAAGTTGTTTATATTGATCCATGTACAAAGCTTAACAAAAGAAAAAGATTTTTCAAACATAGTGAAAATTCTGGCTTCATATTACTGTGTGAAGTTGTTTGATTTAACACATGAAGCTTGATAAAAGAAGGAAAGATTTTTTTCTAACTTAGTGAAAATTATGGATCCATCACTAAGTGAAGTTGCTTGATTTGACACACGAAACTTAATAAAAGAAGGATTGAAAGAAAATTTTTATTTCTAAATCACGGTTTTAAATATGAAACGACATTTTCAAGGCCATAAAATTATATCATTACGATATTAAACTAGAAGTTTAAGGTTTAATCATTTTAAAGAATAGAATATGTGTAGGGGTGGAGCTAGCTAGCTGTATCAACTATGAATTCTGCTGAATGCAATAGTTTTTGTTCAAATTTTGTATTTGTCTTAAGAAACATTAGTTTATCCTCACTCTGCATATAACAAAATAATTCTATTATTATTTTTGAAATAGACTAAAAAGGAAAGAACGTCTAATGAAATATATATAACAACAAATATTTCCTTGTGGCAATGTGTTTTGACATATACAATACAAATCTTTTTAACATGCTCAATCAAACATGCTTGCCCTATGTAAGAAACTAAAAAGAGAATGCTCACCTTGTTGCTTTGTTTGATTTGATACCTGAATTTTTACCTTATTAGTAATGATTCGATTCTTCACTTTATAATCTCTTCCTCATTTTTTTTTTCAATTTTCTATTGAATCATGTACTAATAATTTTATTATGTACATGATATGAATAGGGTTGTGATGCATCAATTCTATTGGATGGAAACAATAGTGAGAAAAAAGCACTCCCAAATTCAAGTGTTAGGGGATATCCACTCATTGATGCAATTAAAGAAGCTTTAGAGGAAAGATGCAAAGGCCTAGTCTCTTGTGCTGACATTATTTCTATGGCAGCTAGAGATGCTGTTGTCTTGGTAAATTACATTTTTATTCTTTTCATGTTCATTAAAAATAAAATAAAGATATAAGGTATACATAAATTTACTAATTATAAGTCACCCCTATTTAATAATGGTAGATTTTTTTTTCCCTCAAATTTCTTTAATATTAAGGGTATAGTTGAAAATAATTATTAACGTAACTTTAATCCTAAAATTCTTAAGTGACGATTACTTCGGATTTTTATAAGCTCAAGTGACTATTAATTTGGGACTCTTTAACGTAATATTTGTGTGAATATAATGCTTTCGAAACTCATATTAAACATGTCATAATATTTTGTAGTTGTAGAAACTTGTTAGCAAGGGTAAAAAGAGAAGTTTAAATTATATTATTATCAAATAAATTAGAGATTTTATCTTTTGTGATATGCACTCTAATTTGTATTATTTTTTATTATAAAATGTGACAGAGTGGAGGAAAATGGTACAACGTAGAAACAGGTAGAAAGGATGGGAAAGTTTCCTTAGCATCAAATGTGAATCTTCCTTCTCCATCAATTTCAGTCTCTGATTCCATCAAAGTCTTTGGCAATAAAAATCTTTCTTCAACAGATATGGTTTATCTTCTAGGTAATTTCCCATTTTGTGAATTCGAAGTTAAAATTAAGGATAAGTCGATCAAAATCAAGTAACTTGTTTGGCCGTTTTGGTTAAATGAAAAAAGAAGTGATCCTTTTGTGCATTTTAATAAGGAAAGGTAGCCTTTTTAGTTCAAACTTCTCTATTTATTCTATATGATTTTTTTTATTGCGATGATATTCACTAATTTGTGCACTATTTTATTATATGTACATATTACCTTTCACCAGAATAGTCCGATACAAACAAAGGCAAAAAAAAATTGGTTCTACCGAAATCATAACTCTAAAATCGATGACTCTACCCCGCTACTACCTGCTACCTCATAACCAATATGGTCACTGTATACTTTGACTATCAAGACTTAGGCATAGATAAAAAGAAAACTCCTAATTATTTATTTTTATTCTAGTGAAATTTGAACTCTGATATCTGATGATTTTCAATCTATTTTATTGACGGTTACTTCTTTATTTTCATTGAATTAATGTGTGGATTTTCAATATTTCTAGGTGGCCACACTGTTGGAAATACTCATTGCTCACTCATCCAAGATAGGATATACAACTTCAATAATACAGGTGTTCATGATCCAACCATGAGCCAATGGCTATTTTCTGAGTTAAAGAATAAGTGTCCTAGAGTTGCATCCAATAATGTTGACAACCCTATTCCTCTTGATATGAAGAGTCCATCATTTGTAGATAACTCATTTTTTCAAGAAATTCAAAAGGGAAATGGGGTTCTTAAAATTGATCAACAACTAGCATTGGATGGATTGACAAAGAAAATTGTGGGTGATATTGTCAAAGACCCTAATTTTTACACTAAGTTTGGAGAAGCCATGGTGAAATTGGGTAGAGTTGAAGTACTAACTGATGGACAAGGAGAAGTGAGGACATCATGTAGGGTTGTGAATAAGAAGTCATTCTTCTTTGGGTTGTTCAATTAGCACAAGTATTTTTTGTTGACTTATTCTGTATGTTGTTCGGACCCTTCAAAAATGTTGTTCGCATGGAAAGTCTTTGGAGGATGTGATACGCGTGTCTAGCAGTACTTTTGAAGAGTCTGGACAATATAGATTATTGATAGTTTATTTATTTATTGTATTAATTATTATTTTTTTGGTCTTGAGTTGGTGTGGGAGGGGGTGAGTCAAGGAGACTCTTCCTTTCTTGATTCTTTGGCATTTGAAATTTGAGTATTGTTTTTCTTTGTATGAATTCTTTCATGTATTGTGTTGTAATTTGATTGATTCTTAAAACTATTTTTCAGATCAATGAAACAAAAGGAGAATGTCATTTTTCTCTGTACTTTTTACACTTTAATGCTATCATCATGCCATTTTTCTTCTCTCTTATTTTTTTTTGGCTGCACAAAAGACAAACAAAAGGTAAAAATAACTAACAAGAATAAAATAATATTCTAAGGGTGTTTTTGCTATGAAGAAATATTTTTTTTGAAAAATAAGTGTTTTTTAAATTTATTTTCTTGTATTTAATAAGCACAATTTTTTTTTTTGTCACAAGTTCATATATGTAATTTAGAGAAATCTATGGAGGTGGGGGTAGGGAGTGGTGATTGGGGTGGATGGGGTGGTCTTGGAGGTATGTTCGCGGTAAAAAGGAGATAATGTGCTTGAAATATCACTTATGAATTTTTTATTTTAAAAAAAAATATTTTTCTCAAACATTTTAACAACCAAACATGAAAAGAATGAACCATACCAAACACACCTTGAGATATGTTATGAGAAGTTGTAGTCTACATTCCAAGATAAATTAATTTATAGAATGGCCATAAAGATTCGTTTGACTATAGATATTGCCAGTATATATGGGCATATTTTAGGCAAAATTTATTTGATCATAAAATTTGTCAAGATTTGGAAAATTCTTTTGGCAAACCACTTCAAATCTAATAAAAAAAGGATTTTTTTGAGCCAAAATATACTTGTTAAGTTCTTTTATAAAATTTAAACTCATCTCAAATTTTATATAAGAAAAAATCCTATTAATTATGACTTTCTTCAACTATAATTTTATCTACCCAACTCCACAAAGTATTCATCTTTTTGATCGATCATCTCATCTGAAAATGCATGTTCGCACGAAGAGATTGTTATTAAAATATGAGAATATTCTATTAATTAAAGAATAACTACTCATTACCATTGTTATTATTTATTTATATTGTAATTTTGATAATAGATCTTTGTAACTAATTGTAATTGGCTAAAAAGGAAAGTAAGACAAACAAATTGAATAAAGAGAGTATAAAATTACATGTTTTTTTCCAAGTAATTAACATGGGAGTATATCTACAAGAGCGGAGCTAAGTATAGCTGAGGGGGTTCATCCAAATTATATGATTAAAGTTATGTTTTATGTAATATAATAGATGTTGAATCTCTTCAATATCGTGTATTTACTTTTTCATATTTTGTACCATCTTGGCTCCTTATGAATCTTCTTGTGATCTTTGATACTATTAATTAACACTATTTTTAAGCCACATGCTTTGACTATAATATAATATAAATATTCTATTCAAGAACTTGAAGGCACGTTATTGTCACAATCCCTAAGAAATGGTCGTGCAAAGCATACACATTTTACATGTCATACTTCATTATTATCTTAATAACCTTAGAAAAATACTATAAATTGGATAGAAAAATATGTCTCTTTCAACCACATTATATTTGTCAAATTAAAATGTCTAAAGCATTGGCACTTGTGGTGGTGTTGTTTTTTGTGTTATTTTGTGGAAAATGCTATGGAGAACTTAGAGTTGGATTTTACAAAGGAAAATGTGGGGTGACAAATGTTGAAGGTGTTGTCCAAAATGTTGTAGAAACATGGCATTTTGAAGAGAAGGAAAAGGATATTGCAGCTGCTCTTCTACGTATGCAATTCCATGATTGCTTTGTTAATGTAAGAAACTTACATATATAACTCTTGCATTTTCTACTTCTTTCATCTTTTAGTGTCAAATTCGATAGCAGTAGCGGATACAGAGTTTTTATCATGAATATGGAGAACCGTTATTCACTACACTTTCCAATTTATTTTATGTGAAACTATTTAAATCTTTAGTGTCAAATTCTGTAGCAGAGACGGATACATAATTTTTGATCATGAATATGCAGGCGAACCACTATATTCACTACTCTTTCCATCTCATTTTATGTGATGAAGCTATTTGATTTGACACAGAAGTTTTAATAAAGGAGAGAATATTGAAATGTGTGGTTTTAAGCATAAAATGATATTTTATGTGAAACTATTTAATTTGACATAGAAATTTAATAAAGGAGAGGATATCTATTGAAAATGCATATTATTGTGGAGAAAAGGCCCAAAATAGACCCTTATCTCTGTGTTAAGACTTAAAGTCATTCTTATTTTTCACATGGAACACTAATATTCCCTCATGTTTATAACATTAGTCCACTTTTGGTCCTCCAAAACTTTCGTCTATTTTTAACATTAGTTTTGTCCACAATTTAGAGTATGGAATGTTCAATGTTCTTCCTCTATATTTAGTAGAAACAAGAACTCTATGAGGGAAGATGAGAAGAAGAGTGTTCCATTAAGAAAGCTGAATTTAGTTGTGAACTTCGTCACTAATTCACTTGTAGCTAACATAAATTGATCGTTGAGTAAGAGTAACGATACATTTTGTTGTTTAGCTATAAAACTTGTCCGTGGTTAAATCCTATTTTTTTTAGTCCAAACATCATTGTAGCTAATTAAATCAAGAATCAACCTTTATTTGTATTGTTGCACATGAAATCTTACATAATGAGCCTTTAGATCTCAAAAAGTAAAGACAAGTTTGAGGGCGGATCAAAACTGCACCAATACTATAAACATGAGTATTACTAGTGTTCCACATAAGGATAACATTGAGTCTAAACTTGAAGATGAGGGACTATTTTAATCCTTTTCTCTATTTTTGTGCCAATAAATTATGCCATAAAGGGTAAAATAATTTTTTTAATGATAGTTTCCTTTTGACTTTTCTTATTTTTCTCATGAACCAATTCCATAAAATTTTAGTATTATGAAAAAATGAATGTTCTTTATGAAATAATTGTGGTACAAATTTCTATTGTCATTGAATAATATTTTTGCTATATGTACATGATGAATAGGGTTGTGATGCATCAATTCTACTGGATGGACTCACCAGTGAGAAAAAAGCAGTCCCAAATTCAAGTGTTAGGGGATATGAACTCATTGATGCTATTAAAGAAGCTTTAGAAGCAGAATGTCAAGGCCTAGTTTCTTGTGCTGACATTATTTCTATGGCAACTAGAGATGCTGTTGTCTTTGGTAAATTTTACATTTTATTTCATCATTATTACTTCCATATATCATTTGAGAATTTCTATGTTATACTATAAGTAAGTCCTCTGATCGCTATCGATATGATGTGAGGCTGATTTACTAATCGTAACGAACTTAATTTTGTTTCAAAAAAAAGTGAGAGTACCTTTGACCTAGGATGAGAAGAGATTGGGGTCACTTTTTTTTAAACTATAGTTCTCAACAAGGCTCGAAGACCTTTGACTAGATTTGAAATGGATCAGGTAAAACATCCATTTAAAACATGGGCGGGATTAGTTAGTAATTTTCTCTATTTCTTCAATGCTAGCATTGATAGTATATATTTCTTTTTTAATCTGTCTCAAAAAAGAGGGGTAAAACTTATCCGCACCGGGTGTTTACACCAAGCCAATATATGCATGCCATGTGTTTAAATTTATAGTTCATTTTACTTAACCATAATTAATTAACATGTGTTTTACTTCATTAAATCACGTAATAATGGAAATTGCATTGGCTTGGTGTATACACCTGGTGCGGGTAAGTTTTTTCCCACAAAAAGAGCGTTGTTTTCTATATTTAGTAAGTTTTTCAGTTTCAATATTCTATATGACAAGTTTAAGATCACAAGATTTAAATGGACTAGACACATCTTTAATCTAAGATGACAAGATTCAAACGTCTCATTTAGTTTCTTAAACTCCATGCCCAATCAAACTAAAGACTAACGTTTTTTTTTCATGACTTATTTGATTGGCCTTGGAGTTAAGAAAAAACAAAAGATTCCTGAAACTCGTGATCTTAAAAATATGCTATAATATTTGTGTGACTATAATACGATGAGACGTTTAAATTATATTATTTGTGACATATACATGCATCCTAATTTGTGTTGGTTTTGATTATAAAATGTAATAGGCTGGAGGAAAATGGTATGATGTAGAAACAGGACGAAGGGATGGAGATGTTTCCTTAGCTTCAAATGTGAAACTTCCTGCTGCTACAATTTCAGTTTCTGATTCCATCAAACTCTTTGCAAGCAAAAATCTTACTCAATATGACATGGTTTATCTTCTAGGTAATTTCATAATTTTATAATCCTTCATTTTATTGGGATGATGTCTAGTAGCATGTGTGCACCTCGACTATTTTATCATGTACATACTAGCTCCCACCACGGTGAATATATGATCAAAATAAAGAAACTACCTAACACATTTTTTTTTTACTTTTAGTAAGATTTGAACAACGGTCGATCTATGGTTCACATCTCATTATATTGCCCATTAGGACATACCTTTGGATGCACTATCCATTTTAACGTTTTTATTTTACAACCTTTATCTTATTCTAGATTTTCTTTTTATGACAATGGTACTCAAACTTGCTTGCGACCTCGAGTTTTAAGCCATAATCTTCTTTGCTTAGTGCATTTTAAATAAATTAATTATACATATTAAATAAACTTTTAAATACAAATACAAAGTTCGAGCCAGAATTATATATTGAGTTTTGTTGAATCCATAACTCTGTTAGGTGAATCTACCCTATTATGAGTACATGCTACCTCGTAACCCTTAACAAACATGGTCGCTGAATAACTTTGACCATCAAAACTTAGCCAGTTTGAAAGAAATCACGTACTAAAATTTGAACTCTGACGATTTGCATCTCATTTCATTGACCGTTAACTACTTGTTTATTTTCGATTCTAGGTGGCCACACTGTTGGAATTGCTCGTTGCTCACTCTTCAAAGATAGAATATACAACTTCAATAAAACTGGTGGTCCTGATCCAACCATGAGCCCATGGCTATTGGCTGAATTAAAGGAAAAATGTCCAAGAATTTCATTAATATTTGACAACACTTATCCTCTTGATGTGAAGACTCCATCTTTGGTAGATAATTCATATTTTCAAGAAATTAAAAAGGGAAATGGGGTTCTTCAAATTGATCAACAAATAGCATTGGATGAATTGACAAAGAATATTGTGGATGATATTGTTAATGATCCTGATTTTTACACTAAGTTTGGTGAGGCCATGGTGAAATTGGGTAGAGTTGAAGTATTAATTGATGGACAAGGAGAAGTGAGGAAATCATGTAGGGTTGTTAATTAGAAGCCATTTATTTTTGGAGGGCTCAATTAGAAAAAAGTCTATTTTTTTTTGTTTATTTATTTGCTTATTGTATAANGTTGTGTTGGGGGGGGGGGGGGGGGGGGGGGGGGGGGGTGTAGAGGACCTTTCCTTAATTGATTCTTTGGCATTTGAAATTTTCCACGTGGTATGTTTAAGGCCACAAGATTAAAGGGCATTTTGATACATTTGACATAACTTTAATTTAGAACCACAAGATTAAAAATTCTTCTTTTATTTCTTAAACTTCGTTCCAAGTTAAACTAGATCATTCCTTTTTAAACGGAGAGTAATTAAATAACAAGTCTTCTCTACAACTTTATCATGTCCACCGTGCCCATAATGATGAGGTTCTCTTGTTGATAAAAGAGGACTTTTCTTAACGTTTTCTGAACTTAGATTTAAAATGTGTGTAATTCTTTAAATATGTGGTTGAAATTTGTCATGTAAAATATTGAGATCGAAAAACTTACTAAATATAAAGAAAAACACTCCTTTTAAAACAAATCAAAAAGGAAATTAAAACATTTAAACTAAAACGAAGAAAATATAAAAATTAAATTTAAAATCAAATATCTAATAATTTTTTTATAATAAATATAGACTGTCTGAAGTGAACCAGTAAATATTAAGCTAGCTCCACCACTTTGTTAGAGTAGAAAATTTTAAAGAGTTCTCTTTTTTTCTTTAGTTAAGGGCCCATTTGGCCATGCAATATGAAAACATGATTTGAAATCATGATACCAAATCATGAGATTTAAGTTGAAGTTTTGTTTGGACATGCAATTGGAACTTTTTATAGTGTATGTTTTCTCATAAACATAAAATACTTATAAGTTGTAAAATTATTAAAATTGTCCCAATTCTTTATACAATTTTACCAAATAAACAAAGTTTATAAAATCGCATAATACATTATCACAAAACTATTATAAAAAAATAACATTTATTGGTTAAACTTTAAAAAAAATTAAACATAAGTTGTAGAGTACTCTTTAAATAAATTTGATAAAAAATAATGAATTTGGTGAATATAAATGGTAAAGTAAGAATTGATTTGAAGTAATAATAAATTTTATGTTGGTGAAAATAATCATTAAATGAGATATAAATGGTTTAAAAAGTAATTATAAGAATTATAAATTTTATTACATTTACATATAATATAAATGGTTAGTAGATATAAATGTGAGGTTTTTTTACAAATACTTGAGGGTCAATTTTTGTATTTGAAAAATCTCAAATCATGATTTTTGGAGAATTTGAGATCTCATCTCATAATATAAAATCATGAGATGAAATCAACGTCAAATCGCATATCTAAACATTAACTAATATTCATGTATTTGAACTCAAGATAATCAATAATAGTATTTATTTTCAAGAACAATTAAATAAGGCGAAATAATTACCTTATAAAATGACAAAATGTTTTGAAATAAATTAAATAAGTATTTTTAATAATATTGACAACTAATATAAAACTGAGAGAGTTGCTTCCAAAAAATCAGAGGTTCAATACAGGTAGCAATGTGGAAAATCACATATCGCAAGAGAGCTTCAATGGGGTGTAGTCAACTTTCAAATAAGAAACAGATTCGAAGTCTGATGGTAGAGATTTTCTTGTTCTTCCTCTTGGTGATATGACTCAAATGACTATCCATCTCTTGTCTGCTATTCATTGGGCAGAATAGATTTATGAATGCTTTCGTAAATAATTTTAGTTTTAGAAATTCAAATTTTCAAATGGAGCTTAAGTGAGCTTTGGCTTTCGATAAGGAAATTTAATTTGATACGGAAATTTAATAAAGAAGGAAAGGATATTGGAATGCATGGTTTTAAACCTATAACGATATTTTTGTGGAGAAAAGGCCCAAAATAGATCATTCTTATTCCCTTTTCACGTGGAACACTAATATAATTGTCACTCTTGTTTGTAATATTGATGCACTTTTGGTCCTCTTAAACTTTCGTCTATTTTTAACATTAGTTTTGTCCACAATTTAGAGTATGGAATGTTC
>NC_064282.1:93901831-93945017 GCF_019186545.1 Solanum stenotomum
TTTCCCTAACTTTCCAATTACATTTGGTAACTTTCCGGAAAGCATATTATCAAAAAGATCAATATAAATTATTGAGCTCAAATTTGAAATCAGGTTTGAAACTGTTCCCTCAAGACGATTTGATCCAAGGAAAAGTAATTCTAGATCTTTACATTGATAGAGCCAATTTGGTATAGTGGAGTTAAGGTTATTTCTAGAAAGATCGAGATGTTTAAGTTTTGTTACATTTCCGCTCTTACTCTGTATCACACCTTCAATGCCACTAGAACGGAGCTCAACATGTTCAAGATTATTCAAATCAAACAACCATTTAGGTAAACGACAGTTGAAAGAGTTTTTAGAAGCCTTGAAAGTTGTGAGAGAAGTCAAGTTAATTGGACCGTCAGGAAACGGGCCAGTAAAATTACAGCCACTCAGGTCAAGAGAAACAAGATTTGGGAGGTTGAAAACCCATTTCGGAACAGAAGAACTTAAGTTGTAATTTCCAGAAAGATCGAGAGATTTGAGTGAAGAAAAATTGTGATAATCAAGTAGAGGTGTTATATGATGAAGACTACAATTGAATAAACGAAGATCAACAAGAGAAGGAAGATGTCAATGACCTGTAGCCATTCATTAACTTTGCTAAGATCAACACTTTCCATCTCTAGGTTCTCAAGACTCGAAAGACTTGGCAGCCACTCAAGGCTATTTATCCTTGGATAAGTAAACTTGAACATAACAACCCCTTCCCATTCACAACAATCTTTTCCGACAATCCAAGAAGATGGAATATCCGATGGATCGTGTATTTCTTTCTTCAAGGTCTCCAATGCTCGTTGCTCGTTTTCTCTACAAATCCCTACAGAAACAACAAACTTGGTATTTTTCAAAATAAAAAACAAGAGAACCCATAGTGTTATTGCTAACACTTTCATGGTGTGCAATGTTTTAGACTTGCAAGTGAAAAGTATGTGTGTGGTAGTTGTTTGCTTATATTTGTTGCTAGGCTAAGCAAGTGAAAAGTGTGTATTTATAGCTATCAAGAAGATGTATGAAGATTTCTTTTTTACTTTGAAATTGTATATATTAATTAAGTCAACAAGTCTTCTCTACAACTTTATCAATTGTCCCTATTTATATATCAATTATTGTCAAGTTTCCCTGTTTAGTGTTTATATATTAACTAAGTCAAAAAGTTTCTCTACAACTATAATAAATAATCCCTTCGTGAGTGACAGGTTTTTCTTTTGTTTTTAGATAACTGATTTTGTTTTCGTCAACTTGCGTGCATTTCAACTTGTAACAACTTTAATACTATAGGGTATTGTTGTTTATAAATATATATTACAAGTCTGGAAAAAGAATTACTGAAAACTCTTTTGATTGAAAGACAAGACTGTAAATCTAGTTGTCTTTAACTACTTTCTAGTTGGGTAGTTGTATAATGATACTTTTAAACTTTTTGCATCTATCTTTATTTATTTTGTATTTATGCTTTCACATCTTAAATTTCATTAAGGGTATCTTTGGTATGAAGGAATGTTTTTCGATTTTCTTATGTTTGTTTGGTTTAAATATTTTGAAAAATGTTTTTTCAAATCAATTTATTTTCCTCAAATTTGAGGAAAATGACTTCCCTTCAAGTAGTTGTTTGCCTATATTTTTCTTCACATTTCACAACACTATTAAGGTCCCATTTCAATTTGATTTGAAATCAGATTGATTTGAAGTTAAAGTTAAAATTTGGATATGTAACTCAAATTTCTTAAGTTGTATATTTTAGTCAAAAACAACAAAATTCTACAAGTTGTGAAGACTATAAAAAAAAATCCAATTCTTATATTATTTTACCAAATGAGTAAATCATAGTTCAAAAATAAGATATAGAATATTCTAAGGCACCCTTGATACATATCTTCATGTTCCTTTTATAAGTAAATATTTGTGATTAAAAACTTTTAAATACACTTAATTTTATAAAGATTTATCAATCAACAAAAAAAGGAATAACTTTTCTTTAATATAATTTTTTCATATGATTTAAGCAATCTATTCATGTCGAGCATAAATTTTTTTCCAAACTTGGTGTTTGTCAAAATATCAAGAAGATGCATGTAGATATTTTTTTTCTTTGAAATTGTATATATTAATTAAGTCAACAAGTCTTCTCTACAACTTTATCAATTGTCCCTGTTTGGGCCATGCATGCTCACGTTGATGAAGTTGTCTTGCTGATAAAAGAGGACTTTTCTTAAAAAGTTATAAACAAAAAATGGAGTGTTTTAAAAGGCAGGGGAATGAGGCGAAACATTTTATACAGTACGGGGCAAAACATAAGTCCCATGGATCTACATGTTTTACAATTTTATCATAATCTCTTTCATAAACAAGGTTAATTAGATAATTTTATTGATTTTTAAATAATTATAATATCAACTAATTAATAATCACTTGTTTGAATGCTTCATTATTGGTTGCTTGACTCGAAGACTTGTTGATTTTAAAGAGTTTTTTTTCTTCTTCCTCTTATAATTGTATGTATTAATTAAGTCAAGAAGACTCCAACAAGTCTTCTCCACATTCCACAACACTATTAAGGTCCCATTTGAATTTGATTTGAAATCAGATTGATTTGAAGTTAAAGTTAAAATTTGGATATATAACTCAAATTTCTTAAGTTGTAGTTTTTAGTCAAAAACAAAAAAATTCTACAAGTTGTGAAAAGTGAAACTATAAAAAATAATAATCCAATTCTCATATTATTTTACCAAATGAGCAAATCATAGTTCAAAAATAAGATATAGAATATTCTAAGGCACCCTTACTACATATTTTCATGTTCCTTTTATAAGTAAATATTTGTGATTAAAAACTTTCAAATACACTTAATTTTATAAAAATTTATCAATCAACAAAAAAAGGAATAACTTTTCTTTAATATAATTTTTTCATATGATATAAGCAATCTATTCATGTCGAGCATAAATTTTTTTCCAAACTTGGTGTTTGTCAAAATAGTAAACAAGAGAAGAGCCCATAGTGTCATTGCTAACACTACTTTCATAGTGTGCAAATTTTCAGACTAGGAAAGAAAAGGATGTACGTCAAATAGCTAACTAGTTGCGTATATTTTTCTCTAGGTCAGGCAATATGTATATATAGTACTCACTCCGTCTCAATATTCACGGATTTTAAGTCTTTATAAAAATAAAATTGAATTATTATAGAATATATTTCTTTTATTTTAATTTATTTGTCTGATTTATTGATTTGACATGAAGTTTTAGAAAATAAAGAAGATTTTTGAATTTTGTCATCTTAAACTAAAGATACGTAGGTGATTGAAAGATAAGAATGTCAAATAAATTGAAAAAAAAAGAAGAAGAGAAGAAAATAACTATAAAAAATTGTATGCGATAATCTTATAATCTTAAATATGTCATGTGAAAAATAAAATTTAGAAGTTGCCGAAAAGGAAAAAAAATATTACAATATTATTTTTTTAAATGAAAATTGAAGTTGTATTTGGAGATGAACAAATATTGGAGTTGTTTTTGAATTTTTGTGAGTGATTGTTGACACCCAATTTTGGACCTCCACATATAGATTAATCATCGAGCTTCTTAAATCCCAAACAATTTGAAATAATTAATTTTTTTTATAAAGTTCAAATATTTTTCAAGTTACTTTTAATTAATTTTATCATTTTTAAGTAATATATGTTTTATATAATTTTGTATATAATTAGTATATTTTATAAACACTTCGAAAATCATCTCAAAAAGATTTTAATTTTAGTTAAATGTTCTACTAATTTAGTTTAGTTCAAATGATAGTTATAATTTTGAATTAACTAGTTTGTAATTAAATTAATTATTTTATAATTAAATTAATTATTTTATAATTAAATTAATTATTTTATAATTGAGTTAATTATTTTATTTCGTTGAATTTAAGAAGCTTGTTAATTGATTAATTTTAATTCATTAGCTAAATTTAGCTAAGTTTCGAATTTGGCAATGGCAAAATTTGCCACTTGCTATCCTAGCCTCCCAATTCTTTAAGACCCAAAATTGGACCATATTTTCAACCTAATTTGATTCCAAACAGCCCACTTCCCCAATTCCATTTTTCTTTAATTCCCAGATCCGACCCACCCTTTTAGATTCCTCAAACCCAACAAAAATAATAACAACAACGCGTACAACATAACCGACCCCACCCTT
The DNA here is from genome assembly GCF_019186545.1 of Solanum stenotomum. Taxonomy (NCBI): domain Eukaryota; kingdom Viridiplantae; phylum Streptophyta; class Magnoliopsida; order Solanales; family Solanaceae; genus Solanum; species Solanum stenotomum. Next base: position 93,906,040 of record NC_064282.1, read on the forward strand.
TTATTTTTGTATAAATTATAGGAACTACATATTATAAATACTAAATAACATCCTATCCCTTCTAGTTTTCTATTTACCAAAAATCCCTTAAAAATGATGTTTGCGGGATACATAGCGGTGTGCACGGGATACATTAGGTTTGATACATTCCACATAGCGGGATACATAGCGTTGTGCACGGGATACATTAGGTTTGATACATTCCACATAGCGGGATACATAGCATTGTGCATGGGATACATGTGGGATATATAGCGTTGTGCACAGGATACATAACGTTTGATACATTCCACATAGCATACATAGTATTGTGCACGGGATACATGCCGGATACATAGGTAAATAAGGGATTTTTGAAATTTTTGAAATAAGTAGGGATAAATGGATATTAAGGTAAGTAAAGGAATGTAGTTAAGTAATTTGTCCTTTATTTTTTCCAGCAATTCCCAACTACCCAGCAGCTTCTTTCTTCTTTTTCACGATTACAGCACAGCAACCGTTAACAACAATGTCAGCAGCCAACGACAAACTCTAACGTTCACAATGCAGCACAAAAAGCACGCGTTTTTCCCTTTCCTCTTTGAGAATGGGGTGAAAATTTCAAAAAAAGTAGGTTTTCCTTTAATGGTGAAAGATTTTTGGAATTCAAATTTGTGGGCCTTAAACTTGAAATTTCCCTCACCTTTTCCCCCCCAAAATCCAAATTTTAATTTTCCCCCTATATAACATCTTTTCTGTTCATTTGTAAAAGGGGGGAGAATTTTATTTTTTTTCGGAAGAATTAGTTAGAATTTGAGAAAATTACAATGAACATTAGATACACCTATTCATGTATAGACATTCGAGAAAATAGGCTTTGGGGGTTAGAGAAAAGTTGGAACTCTTTTTTGAACAATCGATTCTTACTTTAAGAAATTGGAAATACGATTTTTTCTATTTTTGGGAGTTGATTCGAGCTGCTGAGCCGGCTGTCCGAGTATAAAATCGGTGTGGAACTCGTTGTTGTCTCCTAGCTCGTCCCGTCTCCGTTCACTGCCCCGCAACAGGTGACATTCGCCTCTTTTATTTTCCTATATTTCGTCATCTCTGTTATGAAATATCAGACTTGTTTTAAGTATTCATGTAATTTTTCTTAGTTTGTTTACGATAACTGTTGATGCCGAAATGTATCTAAATTACTTTCGAGATTAGTATAGCTTTGAAGCTTTGTTTCCATGGCGTGTTAGACAGCATGATTATATTACTTGAAGCCATTTTGTTTGCCGTATCTAAATTATTACTATTATTTTTTAATGTGCATCAGCTTTTCTTTTAAAATGGTTTGTTAAAAAATGTTTTGTTACAATGTCGTTTCTGTTTTAGTTAAAAAGTAGGTAGAATGGCCAGCAATTAAAATGTTCTCTTATTTAAAGCCATGAAAAGGTATCCTTGTAAAGTTTTAATTAAAAAAGTAGGCAGTATATAGGCACCCTTGTAAAGTTTTATTTTTGTACGTACGTAGTATTTTAAGTTCTTTGTTGTTTGTTAGTTAAATCATGAGTTTTTTTTGTTTTTTTTTTAGTGTTAAATAATAGCACTATGGTGTGTATAAAAATCTGGAAAGGACATTACCTTAGTTTGTTTTACTTCGAAAAAGTAAATTGCAGATCATATATTTTCTTCAATAAATGCAACCCATTTAAAAAATATTTTTAATCTCTTTGTCATTCTGTTATATATTTGGACATGTGTAAATTTTGAAGGATTACTATTTAATTCATGCTCGCTTGCACTAAAAAACTTGAACTTAGTTATATCTATTCTTGTTCGATATCGAGTAAAGTTGATTATCTTACTAATCTCTTTACCCTCTCTTTTACTTGCATGAACTTTGGAGCAAAAATGGAGTCCCAATTAAGGACTCTCGCAAAAAATAGAGTCTCATGGACTCGTTACCGGCATACCCGCATATGAAGTCTTCACTATATCTTAGACTACCCGAATAGCAATGAAAGCAAGCAAAACTCATTTGGTGGTGTTTATATGGCCTCTTATATTATTATTATTATTATTTAGCATTTATTTGTTTTAACTTGTTTATGTGATTTGAATATGTTCTTGTTTTTTAATAGCTCACATAGGTTAGGTAATTAGGATTGGGAACCTTTATTTAGTTCTAGTTACTAATGATTTTTTTTTTTAACTTACATGTAATCTTAACTTTATTTCTAAAAAGTTACTTTAAAAATAAAACAAGGGAGCCACTACATTCCAAGAGTGATTTGGAGTGAAATTTTGGGAAAACAACTTATTAAAGATAGGCTTTTCAAATCTCAAAAATATTCAGAATTCAACTTCAAGTTACCTTTTATGTGGCATCAATGTAATTTCGAGAGCCACCTGAATTTCTATCTGTCTTTTTAATATTTTAAGTTGTTAAATATTGTAATTTATAATATATTTAGGTAATTTTCAAATATATAACTAACTAAGAAAGAAAAGTAAGACAAATAAATTAAAACGAACAAAGCACAGAAACTCCATAAATACCCTCAGCTTAAAGTAAACACGTCGACGAAGAGATGCCTACTTCTAACTGCTTCCTTAAATAACCAAATTATCCTTATCAAAAAACCAGACATATTGACGAAGACCTACTTCCTAAACTCTTCTATATAATAGTAAATTGTCCCTGTTTGGGCCATGCAGCACACGTTGATGAAGTTGTCTTGCTGATAAAAGAGGACTTTTCTTAAAAAGTTATAAATAAAAAATGTTTTTTGTTTTTACAATTTTATCCCAATCTCTTTCATAAACAAGGTTAATTAGATAATTTTATTGATTTTTAAATAATTATACTATCAACTAATTAATAATCACTTCTTTGAATGCTTCATTATTAGTTGTTTGACTCGAAGACTTGTTGATTTTAAAGAGATTTTTTTCTTTTCCTCTTAAATTGTACTCCCTCCATTCCATATTAATTGAATTGTTGAGATATTTTTCATTTTTCAAATTAACTTAATTGTTCAGTTTTCAAGACTACATTTAGAGTGTTCTTCCAATTTTACCCTTCATTAGTTCGTATTGGAATTACTGATTAATTAATATTTAGTTATTTTAATCATAAATTTGACAATAATTAATAAGGGTAAAAATCGAAAACTATGTTCAATTTATGTCTTAATCTACTTTTCTTAAAGGATATGAAACACCTCAAAAATTCAATTACTATGGAATGGAAGGAGTATGTGTTAATTAAGTCAAGAAGACTTCAACAAGTCTTCTCCACATTCCACAACACTATTAAGGTCCCATTTGAATTTGATTTGAAATCAGATTGATTTGAAGTTAAAGTTGAAGTTTGGACATGTAATTCAGATCTCTTAAGTTGTATTTTTTAGTCAATAACATAAAATTTCATAGGTTATGAAAACTATTAAAAAAAACGGAAGCCTAAAATTCCCCTCAAGTATTTGAATTGGCACAAAATTACCCTCCATTCATCTATCGGCCCTAAAATACCCCTGACGTCCACCTTTCGGCTCAAAAATACCCTTATGTCTAACAGATCACACTCATTAGGTGGATGAAGGGTAATATTGTACCGACTCTCATAGTTTCAGGGCATTTTAGGCCCTTTTCCGTTAAAATAATTTGAAATTACTTAATATATAAGCTCACATGATTGACTTGATTTTGAATTTCATAGTAAATTTAAAATTATAAAAAGGTTAGGCATCTATTATCTAAACTACTCCCTCCCCGGCCCTTCACTTCCTATCTCTTCCATTTTTTTTCTATTTGGATCTTGTCCACAATTTATTTATTTTTAAAATTTATGACAAACAAGAGAGAAAAAAAGGAGAAAAATAACGATGCATTCATATAGAAATAATTAGTTCAATAAAAGATGACTTAATCAAGCAAATATGTACAAATATTACATTTTTTTGTGTGTGCCCAAAATTTAAAATAAAAGAATAAAAATAATCATTTCTTTTATCCCCACCCTCATCCCATCATGACAATAATACTAATTAAAAGAATATAAATATGTGAGTTCATTTCATGTTTGAGTCCTGGATATCCTAATTAAGAATAAGAGATTAAAAAGAGGAAAAAAAAAAGAGAAAATGAACAAGACATTTGGATAATTAAGAGAAAAATTTATATTAATGAAAATAATAATATTTTTAGATGGACAATCAGTCGGGGTAAGTATGGATTTTAGTTGGAGCCTCATTTATGAGTTGGTTACGTTATAATAAATTGGGGTTGATTTAAAATAGGCCAATAGGAAGATATCATGAAATTATTTTTTCAATATTATTTTCAAGTGTATCGGGTCAAAATATGAATCATAAGTGGTTTTATAGAAAAATAGAATTTTTTAAGAAAATATGATTTTTATTGTTAGTTTGAAGGGTTTCAATTTGGACCAATCACATTAAGCAATATAATAAATAAATATTTAACAATTTTACTTTAAGGGAGCTATTAAAAATAAGGGCAAATATGAGTCAAAGAATTAACATCGAGAGTATTTTAGAGCAGAAAGGTGGACGTTAGGGGTATTTTAGGGCCGATAGGTAAATGGAGGGTAGTTTTGTACCAATTCAAATGCTTGAGGGGTTTTTTAGAGCCTTCTCCGGAAAAAAAAATCAGTTCTTATATTATTTTACCAAATGAGTAAACCATAGTTCAAAAACAGCTATAAAAATTGAAGTCGACAATCTTATAATCTTAACATGCCATGCGGGAAAAAAAAGTTGCCGAAAAGGAAAAAAATATTATTATTTTTTAAAGAGAAAATACATAATTACCCCATTAAAGTAAGACCTATTTTTTAAAAAGACACTTGAACTTTGTAGGGGTCCTATTACCCCATTATTCTTATTTAGAATGAATTAATTGTCCCATTACGTTCCTACGTGGCATGTAGAGTGTAGTTCACTCTCTGATAGAGAGTGAGCTGAACCAAAAAGTAAATAATATTTATTATTTTAGCATTTATTTAATTAGAAATATTATTTTTTCTTTTCTTTTATTTATTTTATTGTACTTTCTATAGACACGTAATTTTTGACCGAACTTAAGTTTAACACCATTTTTAGAGCTTAAATATTTTATAAATCTAAACTAAATATTTATGACATTTATCTTATTTTTTTTAAGTTTATTTTAAAAGATTTGAAAACAACAAAAATAGAATCACTTTTTAAGGTAAGTTTTATTTTCAATTGCTTAAAAAAGAAATGAAAAGTTACAAAAAATATATGTTTCTTTAATTTTAATTTAATAAATAAGCTAGTATTTTATAATTACAATTTATTATTAGCTACTTAATTTTCTACAAGTTAAAAATAGATAAATAATAGTTAAAAATAGATAAATAATATTCTTATCATTATATTATCTTATATGTTAATTATGAAAGAAAAAATAATAAAATAAAAATAAAAACCCCCCACAACCCCACGTACACCTCACACTCCCACTCCCTCACCCCCACTTCACCATCAACCCATCAGCAACACTATACACACCCACACTCCACTATATACTACTATATTATACACACTACAATATACATGTTCCATATAGATAAAGGGAGAGGAACACAAAACGAAAAAACAAAATCAGCAAACAACACAGCAAAAAAAAAGGGACAGAAACAATAAAAAAACAACACATTACACGAGAAAAAAAAGAAGAAGAAAAACCTTCCCATTTTATTTGATTATCCTTTTAAAAATTCACCAACACATTCACATCTTTTCTTCCTTACCCATTCTTTTCATATCAACACAAACACATATACCATCACAAACAACCTACAAAAGTTGTGGGTGTTCTAATCGAGCTTCAGTTAATATTTTGCGGTATTCAGCTTTACTTTATCTTTTTATTTAATTTATTCATGGAATTTGATGTAATTTTATGACAAGTTTTATTATATTTTGTTTCCTTCATAAATTTGATAGAAATGATTCATTTGTTAGTTGTTATATCTCTATTTCATGAATGAAGGTAGCTTTAATTGATGATTTTGTTTTTTATTTATTATTAGTTGTGATCTCTTAAAAATGAACGGATCATAACATTATTCTTGTCTTGATTTAGATAAGGATGATAAAGTAGGTATAGCTAGGCTAAAAAATAAATATATAAATAAATTATTGTTGTTTTATTTTATCAAGCAAAAAATGAGATATATTTTTTTGCAATTCGGTATTGTTTTCTTTGATTAGAAAGTGTACACTTAATTTTGACTTCAACTTTAAGAAATTGCAAAAAATAAAAACATATGAAAAATGATCAAAAAATTTATTCTAGAAGTTTAGTATTTTACTTTATTTTATTTTTTTAGGAATACATATTTTCTTTTAATGTTAGATCGAACACTTAAACAAATTAAAAAATATTTGTTTCAATTAAGAATGTGGTTACACATCTTTTTTGAGACATTAAAATAAACTCAAGGATGCGGTGACGCACCTTGTCCACTAATATAATTAGTTTTTATTAATTTAAGGTAGTGACTTATAAAAAATAAGGTTATTAAGTGTGATGAAAAGAAGACAGTTATGTCTCTAAAATGTCAAGATCGAGAATGCAATTATGCATCCGGTTTAAGACTAATAAAAATTCAACAATTAAAAAGTAAGTGAACCATGGCCTTAGACACAAATTATCCAAAAACATATTAAAATAAGTATAAGTCAATAAAAGCGACCGTGCTAGAACCACGTGACTCGAGGGATGCCTAATACCTTCCCCTCGGTCAACAGAATTCCTTACCCGAATTTCTAGTTCGTAGACCAAAACTAAAAGAGTCATTTCCTATTGATTAGGGATTCGAAAAGGTGACTTGGAACACCACAACTCAATTCCAAGTGGCGACTCTGAAACAAAAATAAAATAATCCCTAAATCAATACCGTCACTTAAATTGGAAAAACCTTTCTGCCGCCGTGTGCAAAAAAGGGGTGTGACACTTTCTCAATTCTTTATTTTTGTTATCTTCTTCCCCAAATTTCAAAAGAACCAACTACCTCCTCTCTATCTTCTTCAACTTAGAAGACCCATTTACTTCACTCATTTTTTTCCTTGTCTTCTTGCTTCTCTTTGTTCCTTTTTCTTCTTCTGTCCCTTGTTTTTTTCAAAATAATAATAATTGTAAACCTCCTTGATAACATTGTTCTTTTTTAAACATAAATAAATAAATCGTTATGTAATTCTTTAGCATGTAAATAAAGAAATTTCTTCGATTTGAGAGTATTATAGAATTCCATTACCTTCATCGCAATGGAGTTCCGCTGCATAATTATTGTAATTTTAAAAAGGAGATGGTAGATTGGAGGTGATTATTAATTTTCAATTTATAATTTGTTAGTAATTTTATTTTTGATTTAACAAAAATTTGCTGATATTATGGTATTATAATAGTGACATGATAAAGACTACTCCGGAGAATTGACGAAGATGGTGGCTACGTCGAGGATTTCTGGGCAGCTAGAAGAATCGAAGAAGAGCAGAGGAGGGTAATGAAGAAAGAAGAAGAAAGAGAAAAAGAAAATGAAAATAATAAAATAATAAAAACACAAAAATGAAAATAAAGATAAAAAATTAAAATTTAACACGTAGCAGATAATAAATGGTGCGTGATTGCACTTCTTTTCTTGCAATTGAGGGTGGCTGAACAATGGCATATTTACAACACTTTAAAATTGTTCAAGGGGATACTAGGACCCCCACAAAGTTGAAGTGTCTTTTTAAAAAACAGGTCTTACTTTAATGGGGTAATTATGTATTTTCTCTTTTTTAAAATGAAAATTGAAGTTATGTTCGGATATGAACAAAAAAATTGAGTTATTTTTGAATTTTTATAAGTGATTTGGAGTGAAAATTTGAAAAAACAACTTATTGAAGAAGATAGGCTTTTCAAATCTCAAAAATATTCAGAATTTAACTTCAAGTTACCTTTTATGTGGCACCGACAGAATTCGAGAGTCACCTGAATTTTATCTCTCTTTTTAATATTTTAAGTTGTTAATTGTTGTGATTTATAATATTTTTAGGTAATTTTCAAATATATACCGACTAAAAAGGAAAAGTAAGACAAACAAACTAAGACAAAAAAAAAAAAACACAAAAACTCCACAAATACCCTCAGCTAGAAGCAAACACGTCGACGAAGGAATGCCTACTTCTAGCCACTTCTTTAAATGACCAAATTATCGTTATCGAAGAAGCATACATATTGACGAAGACCTGCTAATAGTAACATAATTCAATTTTTGTATCTATATGAAAATATTCCATTAACAATCCAAGATACAGTCTCTCCACGTAGTTTCTAAGCACATTGATCCCTCTCATAAGTTTCCAGGTTGCCCTTCTTTCACGCACAATTGACATGTTAGAATGGAAATTTTGTTCGTTATTTGACTAGTTATTACTTCCTTTATATTTATTTTATATGTATTAATTTTTGAAAATTTATGTAAATTCTCCTAATTTAGGAACTAATTACTTAAATATACTCTAGCTTGTAATATTACAAATTTTATTAGATTTTGGTGCATTCAGATATGTTCAGATATATGTGGTTAAAATTATATGTAATTTGTTCTAGATACATTGTATCCAAGTAGATTTGCATGTTTTTCCTTTCCTTCATTTGGCTCAGTTGTAGATCCATCCAAAATTCCAAACAAGTTTTTCCCTTGAACAAAAATCCGGAAATGAAATTTCCACATCAGATAATTTTTCCATCAAATTTGGTAGATAAAAAGTAGTGAGAATGTGACTCATTAGAAAGACAAGAGATATCTGATGATAGAAATCAAACAACAATAAAGAGCAAAATGTAAAGCAGTTTCTGGAAAAAAAATTAGGCAATAACAATTGATAAATCAGGAACCAAAAGGAAATGAAAAATATTTTGTATTTCTATGCTTTACAATTGATAAACTATCTATTATTTATATACAACAAAGATCTAATATTAGATCATATCTTGCACAATATCAGTGGCGTGATCAATTTTGCATAGTTAAACTTAAAGTAGAATATTGTCTAGGATCTTTTAGAATCATATCAGATATTTGAAATCATATTTGATATGGTCAATGATCCATGCCATTATTTGTGAACTAAAAATATTTTCGGATTTGCAAAACATTTTTTACACATGGTCAATTATTATTCGGCCATGTCATTAATGAAATTATTTTTAAAAGGGAAAATGATCAAATATGCCTTTGAACTTTGAAAAAAGGCTCATCTATGCTATCCGTTAAAAGTTTGGCTCATCTATGCCATTTCAGTTAACAAATAATGGCACGGATGAGCCTTTTCTCAAAAGAAAATGACATAAATGAGCCAATTTTTTAAAGAATAGAATAAATAAACATTTTCTCAAAGTTCGATGGCATATTTGAACATTTTCCCATTGCATATCTATATGTATAAGTAAATGTTAGTTATTACAACTTCCAAATACATTTAATTTATAAAAAATTCATTAATCAACAAAAATAGTGAATAACTTTTCTTTAACGTAATCTTTTCACATATCACATGATATAGACAATTTCTTCATAGACCATAATTTTTTTTTCCAAACTTGGTGTTTTTCAAAATAATAAACAATAGAAGAATCTATAGTGTCATTGCTAATACCACTTTCATAGTATGCAATTTTTCAAACTAGGAAAGAAAAGTATGTGTGTCAAGTAGCTAACTAGTTGCGTATATTTTTCGCTAGGCCAGTCAATATGTATATATAGTACTTCCCCGTCCCAATTTTCACGGATTTTAAGTCTTTATATATTGAATTGTCGTAAAATATTCTTTTAATATTTTTATTTGTTTGTCTGATTTAATTTTCACGGATTTATTTTTCAAATTTAAAAAATACAACTACAAAAAAGCGAAGTACAATCTATATATATATAATAGGAGAGGTGATAGCGCCTACGTGTCAACACCACAATTAATCTCTAATTTTAACTTTTAAAGTATCAATTAATTAAATAAAATTAATTCAATATTTTAATCAAAGAAAAAAAGTTAACGTTTTAAAAGAACAGTTAAAGGTTTTTTACCCCAATTGAAATTGTTAGTTTTTCTAAATTAAAAAAACCGTTTCAGTTTCTTTAAAAGACATGCTATAGTCTTTCATTTTCAGTTTTCAAAAAAACAATTAAATATATAATTATATTATAATATTAATAAAAATAATAATAATAATAATAATAATAATAATAATAATAATAATCTATATATATATAATAGGAGAGGTGATAGCGCCTACGTATCAACACCACAATTAATCTCTAATTTTAAATTTTAAATTATCAATTAATTAAATAAAATTAATTCAATATTTTAATCAAATAAAAAAAGTTAACGTTTTAAAAGAACAGTTAAAGGTTTTTTACCCCAATTGAAATTGTTAGTTTTTCTAAATTAAAAAAAACGTTTCAGTTTCTTTAAAAGACATGCTATAGTCTTTCATTTTCAGTTTTCAAAAAAACAATTAAATATATAATTATATTATAATATTAATAAAAATAATAATAATAATAATAATAATAATAATAATAATAATAATCTATATATATATAATAGGAGAGGTGATAGCGCCTACGTATCAACACCACAATTAATCTCTAATTTTAAATTTTAAATTATCAATTAATTAAATAAAATTAATTCAATATTTTAATCAAATAAAAAAAGTTAACGTTTTAAAAGAACAGTTAAAGGTTTTTTACCCCAATTGAAATTGTTAGTTTTTCTAAATTAAAAAAAACGTTTCAGTTTCTTTAAAAGACATGCTATAGTCTTTCATTTTCAGTTTTCAAAAAAACAATTAAATATATAATTATATTATAATATTAATAAAAATAATAATAATAATAATAATAATAATAATAATAATAATAATCTATATATATATAATAGGAGAGGTGATAGCGCCTACGTATCAACACCACAATTAATCTCTAATTTTAAATTTTAAATTATCAATTAATTAAATAAAATTAATTCAATATTTTAATCAAATAAAAAAAGTTAACGTTTTAAAAGAACAGTTAAAGGTTTTTTACCCCAATTGAAATTGTTAGTTTTTCTAAATTAAAAAAAACGTTTCAGTTTCTTTAAAAGACATGCTATAGTCTTTCATTTTCAGTTTTCAAAAAAACAATTAAATATATAATTATATTATAATATTAATAAAAATAATAATAATAATAATAATAATAATAATAATAATAATAATCTATATATATATAATAGGAGAGGTGATAGCGCCTACGTATCAACACCACAATTAATCTCTAATTTTAAATTTTAAATTATCAATTAATTAAATAAAATTAATTCAATATTTTAATCAAATAAAAAAAGTTAACGTTTTAAAAGAACAGTTAAAGGTTTTTTACCCCAATTGAAATTGTTAGTTTTTCTAAATTAAAAAAAACGTTTCAGTTTCTTTAAAAGACATGCTATAGTCTTTCATTTTCAGTTTTCAAAAAAACAATTAAATATATAATTATATTATAATATTAATAAAAATAATAATAATAATAATAATAATAATAATAATAATAATAATCTATATATATATAATAGGAGAGGTGATAGCGCCTACGTATCAACACCACAATTAATCTCTAATTTTAAATTTTAAATTATCAATTAATTAAATAAAATTAATTCAATATTTTAATCAAATAAAAAAAGTTAACGTTTTAAAAGAACAGTTAAAGGTTTTTTACCCCAATTGAAATTGTTAGTTTTTCTAAATTAAAAAAAACGTTTCAGTTTCTTTAAAAGACATGCTATAGTCTTTCATTTTCAGTTTTCAAAAAAACAATNTCGATACACCTATTAAGAAAACAATTATTGACATAGTGAGTTACCATTTTACCCCTATTAATTATGAAGTTGATGAATTAAAACCTTGAGGTTTTCAAGAAGTTCTACATTTTTCAAAATAATTAATTGAGGGTATATTAGGTAAATAAAAATTGTTCTTTCTTGATTTGTAAAAATGGACAAATAATTAGGGATAACTTAAAAATGAAAAGTGAACAAGTAATAAGGAACAGAGAAAGTAGTAAGTTATCATATTAAGTTTTTACCCCTGCTAGAATTTATCGAATTCAATATAATTAGATTCTCATAATGGAAACTTAGATAACTTTTTCCTTTTTATTGTTTTGTTTTTACACCAGCATAGAATTTTAGGCCTCTGTATGTATACTGATCTCTTCCCTAAATCTTGAGAAGCTAAAAAGTTGTAAAATAATGTAGACCAAATTCTATTAAGTTTAACGATTAATATATATTAGAAGTACAGTCTAAAAATAAATGATTATGTCATTTGTTAGTTTACATTGAGAGGCTAAAAAGTTGTAAAATAATGTAGACCAAATTCTTCTGATGGTATATGAATAGTTTTTTCTCCATTAGTGTACTTTAATGATGACTTAGAATTCTAAGAAATGTGTAGGATTAAATGTTTTGAGAGTAGAAAGAAAGCACACTTCCTACGTTACAAAATTTTGTAAGTTTCTGGATGAATTATACATAATTAAAACATTGATAGGGTGAATGGGACTTAATAAATCTTATTAAAATTTTAATGTAATACTCCCTCTGTGGGTTGTAGAATAGTTATTACTCAAAGATGGATGAGATCATGAAGAGGAGGTACACAAAAAATAAGGTCATCATTCGTAGACCGGGTGCTATAGTTTATCGAGGTCAGCGACCTTATTTTCTTCTTTTCCAATTCAAAATCTTCTTTTTCCAATTATCTTTTAAACATGTTTTATAATTTGATTAGTCGTTAATAGCTTTCTATTTTGTAAAATTTAATTATAATATGTAGGTGATTGAATAAAAACGAATTTGAGAAAAAGGAAAGTGACTGCTCCCTTCTATATACTAAAATGACTGTTCATGAAAAACAAACATACAATCTTAGTAGATTGGTTTCAATGGAAGAAAAAGAAGATCTCTTACACATTTTTTTTGTCTACTATATTTTTAAAAGATAATAAATTTTTTGATGTTTTCTTATTTTTTCTGTTCTTGCCAGATTAGTGCATGCTAAACTCATGATATCAATGGAGGTGGATTCAAGAGAGGGTTTTTTTAGGTACACAATATTAAGTAATTTACATAGATTTTGTAGTTTTTGTTGGCTTTTTAGATTTAATTTTGTTATTGTTTGTTTTATCCTTTTCACCCCAAGTCCCTAATATATATTGCAAAGATGCACACTATATATATTTTTACATCGTATCATTTTATTCTGATATTATTTTATTATTTGAAAGGAAATTCTCTTGCAATCTATGAATTACCTTTAGGCTTTAATGTACAATATTTTATGTTAATTCTTTAGAAATACAATAATAACTTAAATTTATGAATAAATGTGACTGCATGTTTGGAGTTACAAGCCTTAAAAGGAAAAAAAGTATATTCAAGGTTTTAATATGTATGTATATACTATTAGATAAATAGAATGTCTTAAACTAAAGTAATGAAAAATTACATAGATTCTATGAAATTGAATGACCACGTAAAGTTTTAAGACATTATATATTTACTCTTCAATCAAATTCCTTCTTTTGGGATGTATGCTCCAAATTGTGAGGGTATTTTTCATTAAAGGCAGTGATAATAAAAAATTGTATGACACCTCCAAAGAGAAAATTAAGAAGACAATTGAACAACTATAACAATGAGAGTCAAAGCCAAAACTACAATAAGACATTAGAGGAAAAGCCAAAAATTATACTAAGTCATTTGAGGTCTTTTGGAACACAAAATCTCTTCCTTTATTGAAACATCTATCTATATATAATAGGAGAGGAAAAAACACCTACGTGTCAACACCACAAAAATCATATTTTTAAATAATTAATATAAAATTAGAATAATTAAATATATATTTCTATCTATATATAATAGGAGAGGAAAAAACACCTACGTGTCAGCACCACAAAAATCATATTTTTAAATAATTAATATAAAATTAGAATAATTAAATATATATTATTTTAAAACAATTTTAAAAATTAGTTTCAGGTAACTAAAAACTGTTTTTATTCTTTATTTAAAAAATATATATTTAAAAGTTAAATAACCAAAAAGAGAAACGGTTGATTCTGTAAGGGAATTGGGGTAGCTTTTTTTTTTTTCATTTTTTAAATTCACTAAATTCTATCCAGATAACATGCCCAATGTAATAAAATAAAGAAAATACTTTCAATCCAAAATAAATAATCTAATAAAAATAAAAATTTAAAAACTGATTATCAATAAAAAAAAAACTGTGGGTTTTCGTAGGGTGAATTTGGTAGTATTATTTTTATTAAATCTATCTGGATAACATGCCTATAGTAGAAAGAGGAAACTTTCGATTCAAAATAAAATAAAAAACAATTAAATTACTAATAAAAAATAATAAATAAATAATCTAATAAAAATAAAAATTTAAAAACTGATTGTCAATAAAAAATAAAATAAAAACTGTGGGTTTTCGTAGGGGAAATGGGTAGTATTATTTTTATTAAATCTATCCGGATAACATGCCTATAATAGAAAGAGGAAACTTTCAATTCAAAATAAAATAAAAAACAATTAAATTACTAATAAAAAATAATAATTAAAACTTATTGTCCAAAAAATTCAAAAAAATTAAAACTGTGGATTTTCATAGGGGAAATAGGGTAGTTTTTTCCCTTTTAAAAAAAGATTATTAAATTATATCAAGATAACATGGCTTATTTTTATTTAATAATGGAAAGAAAACAATTTAAATCCGGATAAAAAAAAAAAGACAAAGAAGCCACGTCCTTAAAGAAAAACTCTTCAATTATCCATGATAAGATTTTAAATAATTAATTTAAAATTTGAATTTCAAACAATAACTAACCTTATCCCTAAAAAAACATCTAAACATCATAATCCACATCTTTGGAAAATAACTACATCATCCACATCTTCTTAAATTAACTCTTCTAAATATGACTCCAATTCCAAACATGTGTAAAACAAAAATCTGATTACACTTACAAAGATCATAAAAGCATATTTAGAGGAAGTATAGTATAGTATATTGTGTGTATATATGCCATCGCTCTCAATTGTGTGAAATTGCTTGATTATGATTTAAGGAAAAGAAAGAAGAAACTAACGATAAAGAAATGGAAAAATTCTGAAGAATTTTATGGCGGAGGATCATGTTCTCTTCCATGTTTGATTTTTTTTTTATATATCATGTTTGTTTTTGTATTTTATTTATTTTGTTTCATGTTTGACTCCTCTTTTATCTATTTTTATTTTTCTTTGTTTGGACAGATTGTAGTCATAGAATTGGAGGTAGCGGCTTTGTTGGCTCTTCAATATGCAAGGATGTAGTGTCAAAGGGTATAGATATCATATGTCTGAGAAGGTATATGTAATATATGACTGAGTAGTTTAATATGGATTATAACTATTAAAATAACTCTGCTAATTTATGTGCTACCTTTACTATTGATTCATGATGATTCATATAATTGTTATATCCTATAGTGCTATTATTTTTTTTACTTAATATGAATTCTCAAATTTTTGTCTTTCTTGCGTCCCTCTTATTCAGACTCATGGATAAATTAAGTCACTTGGATAATAATCATGTTCATTTCTTTATTATACACTTGAGTAGATAGACAGTAAACTCAAATGAATAAGAGGACATGGATGAGAGCAATGTATAAATTGAATTTACTCAACAATATTGGTAGATATATAGATGAAGTTGAACTATGTAAAAATAATTTCAAGCTGGATATAAATTTTTTGATAAGTTATTGTTGGCATTTCTTATTTAAATATAAAGCTTTGTGTATGAGATTTAAGCATTGTAGGTTATTGTCGTTGTAATGAGTGTTTTCCATATTTAGCGTAACTATTTTTTAATATACTTGATATTCATCCAATGTAATGAAGACATCAAATTATGAGTAAAATATGCTAACATTTTAACTTAATTAGTATATTTGTCTTAAACCAAATTAGACTTTTGAATATTTCATAGTGTTATTGTTTAACTATTTATGTTATATTTAACTTTTTGTAGCAATATTACTTTAGAAGTACTCTTTAGTTTTATAAAGTAGTTCGTGCTTATTGTATAATGTATTTTTTTTTCCCTTTTGTTGTCATCCGCGCATCGCGCGGGCACGTATACTAGTATTATTTAAGTATTAACATTACAAAATATTAAAAATTGACCATTTTACCCTTGGCTAGGGAAGCAAGCATATCGACGGACAGCTACTTTCCTAGCCATCCTGAATATCAATTGAAATGACCAAATTGCCCTTAAGCTTTTTCCTAAATATGGCAAAAAACAACCATGTTGAAAGTTGAAAACTCTCCTTTCTATATAATAGAAATATATTAAATATAAAAGGTATCCTATCAGTTATTCCCAAAAGAATTTGCCTATATTAGCTGTAAAATGGCAAAGAAATGTTGATTTTAAAAAATGAAATGGAAAAATTAAGAATTACAAAATAAGGGTTTAAAAGAGTTAAAAAGAAAAGTATATAATTAAATATAATAGAAGATGGGCTTTTTGAATCTCGAAAATATTCAGATTTCAACTTCAAGGTTACATTTTATGTGGCATTGATAGAATTTCTAGAGTCACTTGAATTTATATCTGTCTTTTAAATATTTTAAGATGTTAATTATTGCGTTTTATAATATTTTTACGTACTTTTCAAATATATAACAGACAAAAAGAAAAAGTAAGACAAACAACTTAAAACGAAAGAACACAGAAACTCCATAAATACCCTCAGCTAGAAGTAATCACATGAACGAAGAAATGTCTACTTCTAACCGTTTCTTTAAATGGCCAAATTAGCATTGTCGAGGAAGCAAACATATTAACGAAGACCTGTATCCTAGACTCTTTTATATAGTAGTAAAGTAAAGTAATTCAATTTTTGTATCTATTGGAAAATATTCCATTAATAATCCAAGGTACAGTTTTTCTACGTTGTTTCTTAGCACATTGATCCCTCTCATAAGTTTCCAAGTTGCCCTTCTTTCATGCACAATTGACTTGTTAGAATGGAAATTTTGTTCCTTATTTGACTAGTTATGACATCCTTTATCTTTATTTTATGTTGTATTAATTTTTGAGAAACTTACATAAATCTCACTAGTTTAGGAATTAATTACTTAGATATATTCTAGTTTGTAATATTACGAATCTTATCAGATTATAGTGCATCTAGATACATCTACATACATGTTTCTCTAGGTAAAAATTAGGTGTAATTTGTTGTAGATACATGGTATCCAAATGGATTCACATGTATTTGAGATATATAAACAAATCTTGCTTGCCTCGCTTTCATCTCGCTCGCCACTCTCCTATGCATTTGGTATCCCAGACTCATACGAATCACACCAGGTACATACAGATGCATGTATCTAGTGTGATTCACATGAATCTGAGATACATGACTATCTCACTCGCCTCCCAGTCCATCTCGCTCACCTCTCTCCCTATTTTCCTATTTTAGTGTATCTAGTAGCAAAATACATGTATCTAGGTGTATCTTCGTCAAAGTATGATAATAACTACTAAACTATCCAAAAATGTGAAAGACATTGACAAAAAAAAAAAAAAAAGATATGAGAGATCCAAGGAACTACGGATCAGCCAAGCAACTACCTTGGAATCTCGGATAATCAACTAGTGACGAGGGTTACCTACCACTCGTGCCTGACTAGAAACATACACAAAAAAGGTAATGACAAATTAAGGGTGAGTACGAAATTCACATGTACTCAGAAGTATTTTGTCAGCTAATGCTAACATGAGGCGATAATCGATCCTACATTGCTCAAACTTGTGCTTGATCAAATATCAAAATAGATCGATAAGGACTCGGACTAACAACTAAATCTAACAACAGTATATTAACATAATAATCAACTCTAAGACAATGTTAGATAACCACCAAGTCAGGATTCACAACGACCATGTATATCGTGACGATAAATGAGTAGATTATTCGAAGAAAAATCTCATTTTGCTTAAGGCATAAGAAGTAACGATTGAATTCATAAGAATCAATTATAACTTAGGTTGTATATTGAGTGAGAAGTACTATTCTAGTAAATGAGATCATATACGTGGATCGTCAGTCTCCCTTATTGTTTTTAAATTGATAATATGAACATTTAACACTCATGCCCACTTTATTTAATTACACTTTTTTTGTTTAAATTCATATTTTGAATCATACCAACAATTGAAGTTTGATTTTCTGGATAATATTGGGCAGAATATATTAATATATTACTAAAAGCAATGTCTCACAACTCTGTGATTGAAAGAAGAAAATTGAAACTATGAAGAAACAACATTGTTTGAACATCTTAAGAAACATTCATTTGAGGAAGTTATTAAGACATAAAAGTTTACATATTTAAACACAAAATGAAACAACATGATTGCTAACATGAGAAATGTAAGCACACAAACTAACTTTTGATGATAGCAATATCCTTAATCATATCTCTCAACATACTGGTAACTTTGCAAGCAACATTTCCCAGCTACGGTCTAGAAAAAGAAAATAAACATGTCTCCATGATCTCTTGAAAAGCAA
Source organism: Solanum stenotomum (assembly GCF_019186545.1). Taxonomy (NCBI): domain Eukaryota; kingdom Viridiplantae; phylum Streptophyta; class Magnoliopsida; order Solanales; family Solanaceae; genus Solanum; species Solanum stenotomum. Next base: position 93,924,734 of record NC_064282.1, read on the forward strand.
TGAACCACAAACACCCCAAAAGCTTAGTGCGAATCCAATAGACATTGAAATGTAAAACCAATCCACTTCATCTTTGTCACTCTCATCAACTTCATATTCATGATTTGGAATATTGTCATCTGAACTGCAGTTCACCAAGAGTGGAACTCCGCAGAGTTTGTTTCCTTGAAAACTCGTGGAATTGAAGCTTTGAAGTTGAGTGCTCAATGGTATCATACCTGACAAATTGTTATCTGATAGATTCAAGTAGCCCAAAGTGGTCAAACTCGAAAAGCTTTGTGGGATTTGACCATAAAGTTGATTTTCTGAAAGATCAACAGATTCCAAGACTTTCATGTCACCAATGTCATTTGGAATCCTACCAGTTAGGTTATTTTTGGAAAGATTAAATGATCTTAATCCTGCAAGACGTGTTAGACTTATAGGAATATCTCCAGAAAGATTATTGCTAGACATATCCATACTTGTAAACAACGCCAAAATTGTGTCATACTGGTACATGTTGCCTTTAGTTGTCACCATTGCACTCTCTATTAGAACTCCCACATAAAAGGAATAATTTAACTCGAGATCATCTTCCACTTTCTTTATTACTTTGACCATCGCACTCAAATTGCCAATACACCTTGGTATGATTCCAACAAATGTATTGTTTGCAAGGTCTAAGATCTGAAGATCTTTGAGGTGACATAGTTCTTGAGGCAATTCACCATCGAATTTATTGGACCGAAGGATAAGGACTATCAAAGTTGGAAACCTCATTCCCAACCAAGATGGTAATTTTCCAATAAACTCATTCTCAGCTAAATCTATTTTATGTAGTTTTGTGCAGTTTTCCAAGGATGAAGGAAACGGACCGTTAAGTCTATTTCTTCGTAAGTCTAATGATAGCAAATTACTCAAAACCTCTGATAAATCATTTCCCCCGAGATTTAAGATCTCCAATTTGTAAGATCCATTCTTTGCTTCACACAAAAAGTTAGATAAACCTTTGGAAAAAAAATTGTTTGAGAGATCAAGCTCTCCTACATTGGTTGAAATCAATGGTAGTGGTCCACTAAAGTTGTTGGAACCCAAGTACATTAGCCGCCGAGAAACACTCTCCTCATCTGTCGAGATGATTGGAACCTCACCAATAAATTGGTTGTGAGAAATATTGAGAAAAACAATTTGAGAAGATAAGTTCCAAAACCAAGTTGGAACCTCAACTTGTATTCCACAATCTGATATGTCAACATGTGCTATCTGCTTTTGAGTTCGGAGCCACATTGGAAACAAAGGGCCTATATTCCAGCCACCTATTTGAATTACTGTGGCTTGAAAAGACGGAATCCAATTCCGACTCACTTTTAAAGTCAAATTATTTCTAGATGCATCAAAGTACCGTAAATGTGTTAATTTAGAGAAATGACTTTCTGTTACAACACCTTCCAACCTATTGTTAGAGATGAAAAAGTCTTCTAGCATTGAAAGCTGGCCAACACTTTCCGGAAGAGCTCCTGTGAGTTTATTATCTGAGAGATCAAGGGAAAGGAAATTACTCCTAACATTGAATAATTCAGATATATCTCCCTCAAATAGATTCACTGAGAGATCAAGGTATCCTAATTTCCCTAACTTTCCAATTACATTTGGTAACTTTCCGGAAAGCATATTATCAAAAAGATCAATATAAATTATTGAGCTCAAATTTGAAATCAGGTTTGAAACTGTTCCCTCAAGACGATTTGATCCAAGGAAAAGTAATTCTAGATCTTTACATTGATAGAGCCAATTTGGTATAGTGGAGTTAAGGTTATTTCTAGAAAGATCGAGATGTTTAAGTTTTGTTACATTTCCGCTCTTACTCTGTATCACACCTTCAATGCCACTAGAACGGAGCTCAACATGTTCAAGATTATTCAAATCAAACAACCATTTAGGTAAACGACAGTTGAAAGAGTTTTTAGAAGCCTTGAAAGTTGTGAGAGAAGTCAAGTTAATTGGACCGTCAGGAAACGGGCCAGTAAAATTACAGCCACTCAGGTCAAGAGAAACAAGATTTGGGAGGTTGAAAACCCATTTCGGAACAGAAGAACTTAAGTTGTAATTTCCAGAAAGATCGAGAGATTTGAGTGAAGAAAAATTGTGATAATCAAGTAGAGGTGTTATATGATGAAGACTACAATTGTATAAACGTAGATCAACAAGAGAAGGAAGCATGTTAATAACCTGTAGCCATTCATTAGCTTTGCTAAGATCAACACTTTCTATCTCCAGATTCTCAAGACTCGAAAGACTTGTCAACCACTCTAGGTTGTTGATCCTTAGATATCTCGAATCAATAGAAAAGCTTCGCTCAAACACATAACGAGTTATATAACCTATATGTAGTTCAATCACATGACGAGTGAGATTGTTGCACACGACCCCTTCCCATTCACAACAATCTTTCCCGATCACCCAAGAAGAGAGAATATTCGAGGGATCATATATTTCTTTCTTCAAGATCTCCAACGCCCGTTGCTCATTGTTTCTGCAAATCCCTACACAAACAACAAACTTGGTATTTGTCGAAATAAAAAACAAGAGAACCCATAGTGTCATTAATAACACTTTCATGGTGTGCAATGTTTTAGACTAGCAAGTGAAAAGTATTTGCTTATATTTTTCAATAGGCTAAACAATATGTATTTATAGCTATCAAGAAGATGCATGTAGATTTTTTTTTTTTTTTGAAATTGTATATATTAATTAAGTCAACAAGTCTTCTCTACAACTTTATCAATTGTCCCTGTTTGGGCCATGCATGCTCACGTTGATGAAGTTGTCTTGCTGATGAAAGAGGACTTTTCTTAAAAAGCTATAAACAAAAAAAGCAGTGTTTTAAAAAGCGGCGGCGTGATTTGTACGTATTAATCAAGTCAAGAAGACTCCAACAAGTCTTCTCCACATTCCACAACACTATTAAGGTCCCATTTGAATTTGATTTGAAATCAGATTGATTTGAAGTTAAAGTTGAAGTTTAGTTATGTAATTCAGATTTCTTAAATTGTATTTTTTAGTCAAAAACATGAAAATTTCATAAGTTGTGAAAACTGTATAAAATTTTATATTCAATTCTTATAATATTTTACCAAATGAGCAAACCATATATAGTTCAAAAATAAGATATCAGAATAATCTAAGCCACCCTTGATACATATCTACATGTTTTTTTATAAGTAAATATTGGCGATTAAAAACTTTCAAATACACTTAATTTCATAAAAAATTATCAATCAACAAAAAAAGAAATAACTTTTCTTTAATATAATTTTTTCACATGATATAAACAATTTGTTCACGTCGATCATAATTTTTTTTCCAAACTTGGTGTTTGTCAAAATAGTAAGCAAGAGAAGAACCCATAGTGTCATTGCAATTTGTCAGACTAGGAAAGAGAAGTATGTGTGTCAAGTAGCTAAGCTAGTTGCGTATATTTTTCGCTAGGTCAGGCAATATGTATATATAGTACTCTCTCGTTCCAATATTCACGGATTTTAAGTCTTTATAAATAAAAAAAAAAAAATTGAATTGTTATAAAATATATTTCTTTTATTTTAATTTGTTTGTCTGATTTATTGACTTGATATGGAGTTTAAGAAAGTAAAGAAGATTTTTGAATTTTATAATCTTAAACTAAGGGTGACAATTGGATAATTCAGTTGGTTATTATATCATCTCAAATTTTTGGGTATTTTATAATGTATAATCAAAATTAGATTTTTTAATAGCATCCCAATCATATAGGTTTCTCTTCGGTATCGGTAAAATTTGGTTAATTTTCATTTTTTTTTTACTTTTAAAGTATCACCTCAAAATATATTATTAAAATATTTCTTTGACAAGTATCGCAACAGCAAATTCTTATGAAAGTTTAGTATTGCAACAGCAAATCCGATCAANCTTCCATAACCTCCTCCATTATATTCATGTTAATGTCATGTTTATGACTAACCTTTTGTATGCCTCTATGTTACACTATAAATAGAGGCATAAGGGTTCATATTGTATACACTTGAAGACTTGGAATAATAAGAAAAACTCTCATCTCTTGTCTCCCTATTTTTATTGCTTTTATCTTCTATATTTCTTGTCTTATTTTACTTTAGTTTTACAACAGTTAGCTAATTTTATTGATATTTAAACAATTATAACATAAACTTATTAATAATCACTTGTTCAAACACTTCATTGATTGTTTGACTCGACTACTTCTTGATTTTGATGAGCCTTTTTTTTTTCTTCCTCTCAAGTAAAGAAGACTCCAACAAGTCTTCTCCACAACTTTATTAGGGTCCCGTTTCAATTTGATATGGAATCAGTAATTTGAAATCAAACTGATTAGAAGTTAAAGTTTGGATATGTAATTTAAATTTCTTTTAAGTTATATTTTTTTTTCTTTTCAAAGATATTAAAATTTCATAAGTTATGGAACTATTAAAATTTTCCAATTCTTATATATAATTTTAGCAAATGCTAATTCAAAAATAAGATATCAGAATATTCCAAGACGACGTATTGATAAATTGTATATCGTCATGTTTTTTTTTATAAATATCTTTGTGATTATAAATTTTCAAATACACTTAATTTTTGTAAATATCCGTTAATCGATAAAAATAATAAATTGTTTTAGACAATCTCTTCATGCTGACCATAGTTTTTTTTCCAAACTTGGTGTTTATCAAAATAATAAACAAGAGAAGAACCCATAAGTGTCATTGCTAACACTACTTCCATAGTGTGCAATTTTTCAGACTAGGAAAGAAAAGAGTGTATTTTTTCGCTAGGCCAGACGATATGTTTATATAGTACTTCCTCTGTCCCAATTTTCGCGAATTTTAAGTCTTTATAAAATATAAATTGAATTGTTATAAAATATATTTCTTTTATTTTAATTTGTTTTTCTGATTTATTGACTTGACATAAAGTTTAAGAAAGTAAAGAAGATTTTTGAATTTTATGATCTTAAACTAAAGATATGTAGATGATTTAAAAGACAAGAGTCTCACATAAATTGAAACAAAGAAAATAGTAGGGGTGTACAAAACCGAACCGAAAACCGAACCAAACCGCAAATCGAGAAAAAAAACCCGACTAGTGGTTGGTTTGATTTGGTTTGGTATTAAAAAAAAAACCCGACTATATTTGGGTTGGTTTGGTTTTAACTAAAAAAAACCAACCCGAGACCAAACCAACCCGACATTATATATATAATTTTAAATTTTTATTTTATACATAAAAATATTTACTTTGATATATTTTTTAAATATTTCTTATACTTTTTCATAGTTTTTATCTTTTAATATATTATTATTTCAAGTCTGAAACTTAGAATTCTAAATGGTTCAATAAGGATTATAGTCCACGGATGTTGGTAATTATAATAAAGCTTAAATCAAAATCAAATTAATACTAAAGCAAAAAAAAAATCAATTCAACACTAAGAATGACAATAATATTGAATATTTGTTCTATGGTTTTACATTGGTTTATTCAAATACATGATCTAATTTTAATTTCCTTTAATATTTAGTCATGTAACTAATGCTTATTAAACTTATTTTAGCATGATTTAGTACTTTTAAATTATGATCATTTTCATTATGACTTGTTAATTTGCAATATTTGTTTTACGCGATTTCATTATTATTATTTTTTGTTGGATATTTTAGTATCATTACTCATATAATATTTTGTGTTATTTTCTTAAGAAACACCTTAGATAGTTGTATTTTGGTAGGACTAAAGAAATATTTGAAATACAAGTAAATTATATGTTTGTATGAATACTTTACTGGAAAAATCCGAAAAAACTCGAAAATCCGAAAAAACCCGAAGTTGAAAAACCCGAGGTTTATTGGTTTGGTTTGGTTTATAGATTTAAAAATCCGACACAAATAATTTGGTTTGATATTTGAAAAACCCGAACCAGTCCGGCCATGTACACTCCTAGAAAATAGTAACTAAAAATTGTAGTCAACTTGGTATGAAGTTTAAGAGAGTAATTTAGATTTTTAAATTTTGTGATTTTATACTAAAAAATATGGATGATGAAGCAAAATACTCTTTAATCTTATAATCTTAAACATGTCATAAGAAAAATGAAATTCAAAAGTTGCCAAAAAAGGAAAAAAAAAAATATTTTTTTCGAAATGAACGAAAAAAAAGTGAATCAGAAAGTAAAAAATATGATTTGTTATTAGATTGATTAAAAAGAAAAAGTGTCACATAAATTAAAATAAAAAAAATCATGAAGTATCTATCAAAAATTGTAGTCGAGATGTTAACTGCTTGACTCGAAGACTTGTTGATTTTGACGTTTTTTCTTTTCTTTTTAATTTTAACTAAATAAATATATTAATTTCTTGTAAAGAAAGAAAGAGGACAAACTTTTGAAAGGAATATAAAAGGTATCCCCAAAAAGAATGTCTTTATTCGCTGTAAAAGGACAAAGAAATATTGATTTTAAAAAATGAAATGGAAAATTTAAGAATTACAAAATGAGGGTTTAAAAGTGTAAAAAATAAAAATAATATATAATCTATATATCTATATATAATAAGCCACAATGCAAATATATGTAAAGTATTTAGTTACATTGTAACTATCTTGTTAGTTTTCAACCAAAAGCTAACAAGATTTTTAGTTACATATTTATTATTTAGTTAAATCTATATATAATAAGCCACAATGCATATATATAAAGTATTTAGTTACATTAACAAGATTTTTAGTTACATATCTATATATAATATATAATAGGTCATAATGCAAATATATATAAAGTATTTAGTTACATTGTAACTATCTTGTTAGCTTTCAACCAAAAGCTAACAAGATTTTTAGTTACATATTTATTATTTGGTTAAATAATAAATATGTCATTGTATGAGTTATTTATTACTCATTCCTTTTGAATTTGTTAATCTGATTTTGATTTGACACATAGTTTACGAAAGTAAATGAGACTTTGAGAAAAAACATTATTTACGAAAGTAAATTAGATTTTGAGAAAAAAACATTAAGTGATACTTGAAGTTGTCCCAGATTTTCAAAAAGACACCTTAACTTTGCGTGCGTCCTATTACCCCACAAAACATTCAAAATCACAATAAATACACATTTTTTACACAATATTTCCACTTTGGACAAAAATATCCTTCGAATGTGCAATTTCTTAAAAACAAAAAGTCGGACCCATTATTGATGTATTGAAGGATGCTTTGGTAATTTCCTATGATGAATTCGTTTTGTTTGTTTCTTTTAAANTATATTTTGTAACTTTTTTCTATCTTCTTTATCAATTTTCATTGTAGCAGAAAATAATGAAGTATTTTAGAGAGAAAATTGAACATGGGAGATTTTTCATAAAACTAGAAGGAGATAAATAAAAATAAATGATAGATTGGAGTAAGCAATATATAAATAAAAACTTGAGTGATGGGAGAAAATGAAAAATGAAAAAATAATAAAGAGGAATGAGGAAAAGGAAAGAAAAGATTTCATGTAATATAATTAATGATTCATTTAATTTGTTCCATATGTAGTCGTAATTTGTTTCATATTGAATTTCCTGAAATTGATATAATTATAAATTGGAGTGTTTAAATATTTATTTTGTATGGAGAAAAATATCTTGAAATATATATATATGGCATCTCTCTTTGATTACCTTATCATTTGTTTTTTGCCAATTAAATATCTTGAAAATATAAAAGGCATTTACATATTACACTTACATAACAGGGAAAAAACTAAATAAGAAAAAGAAGCACTATAATACAAAATATAAGTGGAGCAGTGCAATCAAATTTAACAGTTAAAGGAATAAGGCTTCATTGTCAAAGAAAGTACACCAGTAAATCTTGAAAGCAAAGTAGTACTACTTCATTTACTATGAAAATCACTACATGCAAAAGTACTCATAAAAATTCTATGTTGCTGTCCACTAACAATTTATTATTATTCTAATTTCTAAAGTAATTAATAATCATATTGTCATACTTTATAGAAATCATCACATTAATTTTTTTTATTGTTATATTTTGGAGAGATATTGTCGGATTTTGTAGAAATTATCACATTGATTTTTTTTTATTGTTATATTCTTTATGCTTATTATATGCATACTTTAGTTTGACTCGAAAAATAAGATGCAAACTATTGAGTTATGATCAACTTATGGGAGTGGATATCAACAAAAACTCCAAAGATAAATTATGTATTGATTTGTATTTTATTCTTCATTTTTTAACAATTAACGTCTAACAATTATATTGCAAACACATCTTCATTTATATGGTACTTAATAAAATTATTCATTATTCGTAGCTTATCGTCTTTTATAATCACGCGAAGCGCGAACAAGTTCACTTGTTAAATATAATAGAAAGTATCTTCTTTCATGAAAAGGCTATGAAAATTAAAGTTGTGTTTGGATATGAACATAAATTGTGAATGATTTGGAGTGAAAAATTGAGAAAACAACTTATTGAAGATGGGCTTTTCGAATTTCGAAGATATTCAGAGTTCAACTTCAAGTTAAATTTTATGTGGCATCGATAGAATTTCGACAGTCGACTAAATTTTTTATGTCTTTTAAATAATTTAAGTTGTTTGTTATTGTGACTTATAATATTTTTACGTATTTTTTAAATATATAACAAACTAAAAAAAAGTAAGACAAACAAATTAAAACGAAAAAAAACACATAAACTCCACAAATGTCCTCGGCTAGAAGTAAACATGTCGACGAAGAGATGTCCACTTCTAGGGTGTGTTTGGTATGAAGGAAGACATTTTCTGGAAAATATTTTCTAATTTTCTCATGTTTTGTTGGCTTAAATGTTTTGGAAAATGTTTTCTAAATCATCTCATTTTCCTCAAATTTAAGGAAAATGAATTTCCCTTCAAAAATTAAGGAAAACATTTTCCAAACTCTACTTCATCCTTCAATATTTTTTTTTACCCTACCCCGTACCGCGTACCCAAACCTCCCCATCCAAAAAAAAATCTTAAAATTTACGAATTTTCTTATTTTTTTTTCAAATATTTTTACACCTACCCCCAAACCGGCCCCCTCCTCCCTTCAACGGAAAAAATTTAAAATTATATTTGAAAAATATTTTAAATTTTAAGATTTTTTTTACCTCACCCAACCTCTACCATCTCTATCCCGTCCTCCCACGAAAAAAAATTGTTTTGAAAAAATATTTCAAATTTTTAAAATTTCATTTTTACCCCACCACATGCCCTGACCCCCTCCCCACCCCCAATCAATTTTAATATTTTTGAAAAATATTTCAAATATAAAAAATTACATTTTTTTACGCCACCCCCACCCAGACCACCCCGTCGATTTTTTTTTAAAAAAAATTATTTTTGAAATATATTTCAAATTCAAAAAAAAAAAATCATTTTTTATGCCAGCCTCCACCCAACTACCCTACCCCAGCCTCCCCTATCAGAAAATATTTTCTAATCACCAAGACACCTATCAAATATGAGAAAATAAGTTAAACACTTATTTTCCAAAAATAAAAAAAAATTCAAGAAAAACATTTTCCTTCGTGCCAAACACACCCCTAGAATGACCAAATTATCTTCTTCTATATAATAGTAAAAGTAAAAGTAAAGTAATTCGATTTTTGTATCTATATAAAAATATTCCATTAATTATAATCCAAGGTTCAGTCTTTCTACGAAGTTTCTAGGCACATCGATCCCTTTCATAAGTTCCCTAGTTGCCGGATCCGGCTCCCCTCCATTTCTTCAAGTGCACCCTAGATAAGCGACACGTGTTTTATCTAAAGTTTAAAAGTCAAGATTATATTATATTAACAAGTATCATAATCATAGTTAAATCAACTAATTTTAGAAAACTACTCTCTAACTTTGGTAAAAATTACAATATATTTCATATTTATTAATAGCATTAATTTCATCTTATATTTTTATATTTAAATATTAAAGATTATGATATTTAAGGTGAGAATCAACTAAATAATTTTATGTACTAGTAAACTTTATTCTTGAAATATTATACTACGTTGAGAAACAAAAAAAAATGAAGAATTGTCAATGTTGAAAAAAAACCATAAAATAAAAGACACGAAACAAAAATAAAAAATAAAGAGACAATATATTTTTAGAATTAAACGATATCAAAATTATTCCAAGGAGAGAATGTGGTTATTGTACGTTTGAAGTAGGGGTGTGCATTCGGTTTTTCGGTTTGGTTTTATACTATTCGTTTTGAGCTTTTTGGTTTTGAAGAAGTGTAACCCAATCCGAACCAAAATAAATTTGGTTTGGTTTGGTTTTTCTCTTTTTGGTTTGAGTTTTTTCGGTTTGGTTAATCGGTTATGTCAATTATTAGAAACATAACAAAGTTATATTTGCAATTTTAAAAAAATTATATATATATAATATTGAATTTCTTAAATATACTTTTTAATATAAATCACAAGTAAAACGTAAAACACAATACTTAAAAGTATATCAATTATAAATGTCCAAACATAAAAAAATAAACTAAATCATAATGAAAATAACTAAAAAGGGACAAAAGTGGTTAACTCCAACTTAATTCTAAACACACACACACATATATATATAAAAAAAATTCGGTTTTTTCGGTTTTCATTTTTCTAAATCCGAAATCAAACCAAAAAACCAAACAAAGTAAATTATAAATCCAAAATCAAACCAAAAAATAAAAATCCAAAAAACCAATCCAAATTAGAATTCGGTTTGATTTGGTTTGGTTTTTCGGTTTAATCCAAATAGTGCACACCCCTAGTTTGAAGGTAAAAAATCTACGTTTTCTTAAAATATTCTTTTATATTATTTTTTTGTGAAATAAAAGAAAACATTGTTTTAAATGCAAATGTTTTTGAAGATTATTATTTATTACATTAAATATCAATGTTTCATGTTCAACAATTTTAATATTTAAATATAAAAATATAAGATGAATTAATGCTATTAATAAATATGAAATATATTGTAATTTTTACCAAATTTAGAGAGTAGTTTTCTAAATTAGTTGGCTAAACTATGGGTATGATATTTGTTAATATAATATAATCTTGACCTTTAAACTTTAAATAAAACACGTGTCGCTTATCTAGGGGTGCACTTGACGAAATGGAGGGAAGGGGTAATGAAGGGGAGCCGAATCCCCTTCTTTCACGCATAATTGACTTGTTAGAATGGAAATTTTGTTTGTTATTTGACTAGTTATTACTTCCTTTATCTTTATTTTATATATATGTATTAATTTTTTTTAAAATTACGTAAATTTCACCAATTTAGAAACTGTTGGTCTATTGGACATTTTAATATTAATTAAATTGTTATAGAATGTCCTAGGCTTATTATGCCTTTGTGAATATGTTGCAGAAAGGAATAAGGACTGCCCATTAGTGGTCTTTTAATTGGTGAGTTACTCCATTTTGGAGATAACTGCCGCATTACTCCATTTGTTGGAGTTAGTGTTGTATTCAATTCCTTTCTTGCAACAGTCTTAGCCGTTGGTGCATTTGACCATTATTTCTCCATTATCTTATTCTTTACTCCTCCATTATCCTTGTAACATATGTAACTCCTAAGGCCATTTATCTTCACTATTTACTACCCATTATCTTCCTATCAATTGGTAGGAAGACTTCCTCAACTATAAATAGTGATAGTCTTCATTTGGTTTGGTAGATACTACACACAAGAAAAATATAGAGTGAAAGAGTTAGTTAAAAAGAGAGTTTTTATTAGTTGAAGGGAGGTGTTCTTTTTGTGGAGCTTTGGACTCAACTTTTGTCCAGAGTTGTTGAGTTATACTTTGTGAGGGCTGTTGTATCCTGGAGGGGACAAGTCAAGAAGGACTACTGCTGGACCGGTGAAAACATTTGCTGCAGTGGGCTTGAATCTCCTTAAAGAGAGCGAGATATCCGCACCTCAGCCTGAAGAGATTTATTTCTTCATTTTTATTTTCAATTGTAATCTTGTATTTTTGTTATCTTGTAAGTTTTCACTAACAGAAACTAATTACTTAAATACACTCTAGTTTATAATACTACGAATCCTATTAGATTTTGGTGCATCCAGATACGTTCAGATACTTGTGGTCAAAATTATGTGTAATTTGTTCTATATACGCTGTATTCAAATGAATTTGCATATATTGATATGAGATACATAGACAAATCTCCCCCACCTCCCTTCCATCTCTCTCGTCACTCTCCTATGTATCTAGCATCCCAGATTCATGTGAATTACACTTGTTATATACAGATGAATGTTGTCAAATTAGATTTGGACAGGTCAATAAGAAAATATTGTCATATAAAATAAAATGAATGAAGTGATATAAAGTGAGCGGAATATTGAAAGCTTAATTAATTTTCTTTATCTTTTTCCTTTGTGGCAGACAAGTGAGGCCCCGTTGTAATTGATTCATGCTTTTTGAATAATACTATGCACCATTTTTGGTCTTAATACTATGCAAGCCGAGGATATTTTCATCAAGTAAAAAGGTCAGTCAACTCATCTAATATTTGATATTAATATCCGATGCAGGTGAATTCTTACCGCGTGAGAGGGAGGAGTGTTATTTTGGAGCTCATTTGAAATTTTGATGATTTAACAAATTTCGAAATCTAACAAGGTACCAGGTGCAGAAGAGATTGAGAATTTCCATACATGAAAAAGTTAGTTGTCTAAAAGTTGAAACTCTATCAAATCTACTATGATTGATGCATGTCTTTTTAGAATTGCGAGCTCTCATAACTCATATCTAATTACCAAATTAGTAACAATTTTCTTCTTTCATGCAATATCTTAATTTTTTATTATATAACTATGAGTCTATGAGACATTATGCAAAGAATAATGTAGCATATTGATTTTTTTTTCTTGTGATGAATGATTGGTACATCTAATATGAGAATTGTATTGCAGGGACTATTTCAGAAAATACAACCCTACAAATAAAAAAGTTGTTGGGTTAGAAGTTGGTCTCGTTTGAATTTGATTTGGAATCAGTAATTTGAAATTAGATTAATTAGAAGTTGAAGTTTGGGTATGTAATTTGAATTTCTTAAGTTTTATATTTTTCTTCGCAAAATCATTAAAATCCCACAAGTTATGAAAATTATCATATAATCTTACCAAATGAACAAATCATAGTTCAAAAATAAGATACTAGAATATCCTACAACTCCACATTGATAAGTTGCATATCTTGGCTTCATTTCACATTTATGGTCTTCAACTTTAGGTGTGTGCAAATAAGCACTTAAATTTGCATAAAGTTGAACAAATAGACACATGAGTCCTAAGTGGCATAATACATGTAAAGGACACCACATAGGACACAAATTTCCATGTAAGATGTCATGTAAGACGTATGTGCTTATTTGTTCAATTTTATGCAAGTTTAAATGTCTAATTATGCACATCCAAAGTTGAAGGGCATAAATGTGAGATGAGACCAAGTTAAAGAGTATATTTATGTATTATGCCCTTAATTTTATAAAAATCTATCAATCAACAAATATAGTAAATTATTTTTTAATATAAAAAAAAAGTAAAACAAACAAAGTAGAAAATATGATTTATTTTTGGAAAAATCAGCCCACATATATATTTAAGGGGCAATATTATGGGTTTTAAATCTACTTTTAAAATATTATTACTTACAACATTTTAATTGTGGGTTATAACAGATCACTTTTTATTTATAAATCAATTCAATTCCACTTTATTAAATACTTAAAATTTTATAATTATATTTTTTATAATTACGTGATATAAATAAAGAATCAATCATAATTATCACTTACCCATTTTCAGGGATTGTACCTTGATTCATGTTCCCTTTTTACTGTCACACATCAAATAAAAAATCCGTTAGACAAATAATGAACAAATTCAATTTTGATACCAAAATATAACGTTATACATTTAAAAAAAACGCCATAATTAAAATTATTATACACAATAAAAAATATGAAATGAGTATACTAATTTTATACAATTTTAATGCACACTTTTCATACACATTTCATGCTAAAATTATAACTATTTCATCACATAAGTCGCCATTTTTTCACAGAAGAATCATGCCAATATAATACAAAATCAATACTAAATTCTAACTATTAATTGCCATTTATTAGATAATGAGTACACAAAATTCATTCCAATATAATGCCAAAATCGTACCAACATGGTATAACCAGTATACCAATTTCAAATAAATTTTATGTAATTTTTTAAACCAAAAACATACAAAAAGAAAATGAATGTTCATACCAAAATCTATACCATTTTCAAACAAATTTTATGTAATTTTAAAAAATAAGTGTTCATTCCAATAACACCGTAATTAATTATTATACACTAACAAAATCTGATTTTTTTTTTTCCAGTATCACTATTTTTAATGATTTTTTTAATGTTTGGTTAGAATATCAGTACAAATAAAAAATCGCAAAGAACATTAAGCAGAAGGATCCCATCCACTACCATGTTTAATTAATATTCATAAGAAGATGTCCAATAAAAGAAAATGAAGATTATTAAATAAAAATGAATAGGAATTAGATGAAAGTGACAACTAACTAGAGAAAAAATTGAGAAGAGAGAGAAACGTTCGAAAAAAAAGAAGAGAAATTTGTTTTGAACCAATGTTTACTGCTTTGAGTTAAACAAGGAAAACAAATATTCATTTTTTTTTTTTGAATCTCCTATTTTTATGCCACATATTAATTAGGCATAATACATAAATATACCCTTTAACTTGCCTCATTTTACATTTATGTCCTCCAACTTTGAGTGTGCATAAATAGACACTTAAACTTATATATAGTTGAACAAATAGACACACGAGTCCTACGTGTCACAGTACACGTAGGACACCATGTAGGACACAAATTTCCATTTAGGATGCCATTAGGACATTTGTGTCTATTTGTTCAATTTTATACAAGTTTAAGTGTCTACTTGTGCACGCCCAAAGTTGGAGGGCATAAATGTGAAATGAACCAAAGTTAAATGGCATATTTATGTATTAGACCTATTAATTATCATTAATGAATTCAAATTATTTACTACTAATATATCCGTTTTTACCTTATTTATTATTCACACTAATTAATTTTTACTGTTATTTTAAATCATTTTTTTATTTTTTACTAAAATGTTACAACCTGCAATTTTTTATTGTTATAACTTGAAAGATAAAGTATAATGTCATAACTTATAATTATTAGTCCTATATATGTCAATTATAAAATTTTCACTTTATTTTTAGATTGATTAAAAAGAAAAAAAGAGTCTCACATACATTAAAATAAAAAGAAATTCTGAAGTATCTATCAAAAATTGTAGTCGAGATGTTGATTTTGAAGTTTTTTCTTTTCTTTTTAACTATATTATGTGTGTGTATAGGCTCTCTTGCTTTTTCAAAGAAAATAAATAATCTTAGCATAAAGTTACGTATAATTAATACAATGCGTGGTTGCTCTTGCTCTCTCTGCATTATGAATACAACATTTGATTCATCATTTTGATTTTTCCATTTATAACTTGAGTGATAATCTATGCACTTATTATTATTATTTTATACACGATAGAATATCAAATAGTTCAATTAAAATCTTGATAAACGGTAAATGTTGCTATTTAAATAAAATTGGACATTAATAATAATAATTTACATGACTTGGGACTAATTTGATGAAAAATACAAGAAATTATTGGTTATGTTAAGCATTCTTATATAACCCGACATCTTTTAACAAGCTAAAGGAAAAAAAAAAAGTAAAGTTAATTCCTTAAATTCTTCTTAATCCGTGGACAAAACGAGTGAACTAATTCTCATATACTTCAATTTTCTCTAATCTTTTTTTATATAATTGTGGAGCTTATATCAGATTGCGCTCACTAATTTCAGAGATACTGGCCAGGTAATTACTTTATCGGTCAAAACTAGATAAATGAGCATAGTCAGTACTTTAATGTTTATATCTAGCTGAAATTTAATCTTTGTTTTTATTTTAAACCAATGAGGAGAGACATACTGTTATCACCAACAAGGAACCTATTTAGAAGCATCTTCAAACCCTACGAAAAGTGGTTTATCACTAGGGAAAGTGCAATATTATCACCCCAAATAAAATGGAAAAAAGGCAAAGCAAAAGAAAGAAAATCAGACAAATCACTAAGGTACAAAATAAAGTTGTATAATAAATAAACAAAGAAACATACACACACTCATCTATCATAGTATCTTATTGCAATCTTTATTTTAGGTGATAAAATCAACAATATCACTCAACTCTTCTCAAACTTAGTCAAAAAGGAGGGGGAAAAAAATTGGCACTTTGAACTTTTCTTTTTTGCTACCAAAGAACTTGGACTGACCACAAAATAATTAAGACATGGCCCATTGAACACGTAGCTCCCCTAGAAATTGGAAGGAAATTGCTGCCAAAAAGGCCAATCTTTCATCATTTTTAGATAATAATGTTAATTGCTACCACAATGGTACCACTAAAGAATGTGGTGCTATGGATGGAGCTCCTCCTCCTTTAATCAGCGGTCTCGAGTTTGAGTTTTGAATATGAAAAAGTTCTTTACAGGGAGGGGGTATTTGCTCCCTAATAGGACCCTCAACGACGCTAATTCAAAATAATCAAGCTCTAACATGGATAAGAGAGACACCAGATGAAAAAACAAAGCAAATAATAATGTCGATTGCTACTACTAATTTCATGAAACTAAAAACAACCCTTATTATCCACAATTTAGTTATTGAATTAGCTTATATTGGTACAATTATATTAAAATTTTGGTATTAATTATTTATTCCATGTAAAAAATAGAATTATATTTTACTCGAAATCATAATCTTTGGGATAACCAAAAAAACGACTCATTCGTGTACACCTATGATCCATGTATGATAATATATTGATACCTAGGTTCTAGGTGGTCTTTGTCTTCCTCTTTAATTATTATACCAACTTTTTCTCTCTTTTTCTCTTTGGACTTGGGGAAAATGTTAGTGATTCATTATAATTAAGAAAGCCGGCGCTGTCCGTGCCCAACATTAATAAAGTTATATTTTACTTTCTTCGTTTCATATCAGATAAGAATCTTATTAAAAATATTTTTTTCATATTATTTGAGCACTTATTAAATTAGGATAAAATTAATTAATTCTTTTCCATTTTACCCCTACAATTAATATGACCATTCATATATTGTATGTGTATTTTTTGTAACTCATTTCAATGTGCATTGATATAAAGCAAAATAGTGAAGTCTTCCAATGTATTAATGATTTCTTAATCACCGTGTAAAGTTGGAAGTGCCCATCTAATATGGGACGGAGGGAGTATAGTTTATGTATTGTTATAAAATTAGTAAAGATTGTTATAATATATTTTGCTCATAAGTGAGCTAATATAGAAACTTATTTGTCATTTGTCTTTTTAATTTCAATTTTAAATAGCAAATAAATGTAGCGATAAGATTGAGGATAGAAATGAAGCATATCTTTCTAAATTTAAGTAAAAGTAAACAGAGTAGAAGTAACATTAGGGTTATCGATAGGACGATTCATTCGGTTATTTTTAAAAAAATTATATCATTCAATTTTTTGGCTATTTTATAATGTATAACCAAAATTAAAATTTTAAAATCATCTCAATCCTAATTTATGTGACAGAAGCAGTACAAAAATTAGTCTTTTTTTTGTTGTCTTGTAGATATTTTAAGTTATTATTTATTGTAAATTATAGTACTTTTTATTAAAGTTTTTAATAACATATATTACTTTTTATGTTTGATTATATATAATCAGGGAGGATCTGTAGTAAGTAGAATAAGATTTCATAATCTTTAATTATAAGTTTTGAATTTGAGTCTTGTAAATAGAAAATTCTAGCAGAGATCTTTCTAATTGGCCTTAACTGTCGTCAGTCTTATGCAATGTGAATCTGAATTATCGGGATCCAAAAACAGATACAGGACATCTCATATATGGAAAAAAAAAAAGAACCGGAGATTTCCTTGAAATTCACCTACCAGCACTTTTGACTATTATATCCAACTTTTTTCAAAAATAAACCTGACTCTATCGTAGAACTTTTGAAAGTTTTTTTCTAGTTTATAGTTAATAATTTAACTAATTAAGGCGGTATAAAAGTTGTACAACTAGTCTAAGATAAAATTCTTATTGATTTACACATCTGAAAAATGATTAACTACAGCTAGCTAGTATAATTATATAAAGTACTTTATGATATGAAAATGCTCTTAATAGTTACCGCACTAGCTATAACGTGTTAATAATAAATACATGATGTAACTTGTGGTCTTTTTTTAAAAGATTCAGTATTTAAAATAAATAAATAAGTAAATAAAATAAGTAAAATAACTGGATTAGTCATATGATATCGTGGTAGAACTTTTTTTTTATTTTTTATAAAAGATACATATTGATATCGTGGAACAAAAGTTAAAGAGTACTGTTTCTTATAATTTTACATTCTTGACCAGAACAGATACTGAATTGTTTAGGATTTTTTAATTATACTAGATAATGTGGCCCGTGCTATAATATAAATGGTATGTTTTGGGGCTAATAACAGAGTTTTTGAAGCGATTGTTTGCGTGGATAAAGGAATAAGTTTTTTTATCACAAACCTGTACTTTCTTTGACGCTATTTAAGGCATAATAAGACTACCCACATACAACATTTTTGAAATATTTTATGTTGTCAATTATCATGATTTATAGTATTTTTACGATAGATTCATTTCAAGAATTAGTGAAATTTTTTGTATTTTTTTCAAAACGTATTTTATATTGTCAATTATCATGATTTATAGTATTTTTACGCAATTTTTAAATATTAAAAAAAATAAAATAAGACAAATAAATTAAAATGGACCCAATATATGTTATTTTTGTTGTCTCAATTTATGTGACACAAATGAAATTTGGAGAGTCATCCAAATTTTCATATTTTTTAAAAAAATGTTTTAAGTTATTAATTATTGTGATTTATGATATTTTTATGTAACTTTCAAATAACGTACATTACTGGTCACTTGATCCTAATTTATGTGATATGGATAAAATTACAAAATTAATCCTTTTAAAATGTCTTTAAGATATTTTAAGTTGTTAATTATTATTATTTATAATACTTTTTTGGTAATTTTAAAATGATATGTGTTATTTTTTCTGTCCCAATATATGTGATCCTGATAGAATTCTGAGAGTCAACGTATTGTATATAGCTTTAAAATATTTTAAATTGGTAATTATTGTAATTTTTAATGCTTTTTAAGTCATTTGTAAATGATATATGTTGCTTCCTTGATTGGGACTTTTCCATTTGTGACACATATATATAGATATTTGGTGCCCGTGCCATGGGCCCAATAAATATTAATTTTTTTTATTTTAATTTATGTGATATAAATGAAATTTGAAGATCATTCGATTTTTTATATGTTTTCTTAAAAATATATTTGAAGTTATTAAATTGTTGTGATTTATAGTATTTTGCGTTAATTTTGAATAATATAGGTTACTCATGTTTCAATTCACGTGAATAATCATAAATATTTTCAGTTGTTAATTTATTGTGAATTCTAGAAATTTTGACGTTATTTTCAAATAGTACATGTTACTTATTCTATTCCAATTAGTCAACCAAATTTCTTATATGATTTAAAAATATTTTTAATTGCTAATTATTGTGATTTATAGCATCTTTTATGTAACTTTTAATAATATATAATTTGTTCAAATTCATATGACAATGATAAGATTTCAAGAGTCAACGCAATAAAAATTTCCATTTTGAAAAACCAATACTCCCTCCATTTTATTTTATATGTCATTTCTTTTTATAAATATATTGGTTATTCCCTCTTCTTATTGGAACACATGTTGACTTGTGGTGAATACTTATTCCCTCTTCTATAGGACGATTCATCCGGTTATTTTTAAAAAAATTATATCATTCAATTTTTCGGCTATTTTATAATGTATAACCAAAATTAAAATTTTAAAATCATCCCAATCCTAATTTATGTGACAGAAGCAGTACAAAAATTAGTCTTTTTTTTGTTGTCTTGTAGATATTTTAAGTTATTATTTATTGTAAATTATAGTACTTTTTATTAAAGTTTTTAATAACATATGTTACTTTTTATGTTTGAGAGTTAAACCAAC
>NC_064282.1:93945507-93950923 GCF_019186545.1 Solanum stenotomum
ACATTGCGTTTGTGTTTGTATAAAGCGAGAGAAATTTGTATATACAAATACAAATGCATATATTTTCGTCCTATACACTTATGACTTTACAAATACGATCTTCCCCTGCCAGTTTTCTTTTGTCTTTCTCGCTTTATACAATCACAGATTATACAATTGATTCTTTTGTATATGTATACCAAAACAGATTATACAATTGCTTTTTTTTGTATATATGTATAGCAAAATAGCCAGCTTCTTTTGTATATATGTATAGCAAAATAGCCATAGCAAACTTAAAGTTTGCTATGGAGCGCAGTTATGCAAACTATAGCTATAACATACAGATATGATTTTTGTGTTTGCTATATGTGAAAGTTGCTCTATAAATAATCAAATAACATTTAAACACCATTATATAAAGGAAATAAAAATATTGCTATTTTGAAAATAGTATAGTTGTCAAATATGTTCGGTATATAATTTGTGAATGACATACTATTGGTTCTCTATATAGATCGTTATGCATATATAATAAGATTCTTTTATCTACAATTTGTGCATAACGATAGAGTTCTATATAGATTGTTATGCATATATAATAGGCACATTTGAATTCATCATTTTCTATGAGTACGTAAGTGATGTCATCAGCTTAGTAGACAACCTTTGTTTATTATACAAAAACCAACATATGGAGAAGTTTAAGATGAATACTTGCAAAAGACAAATATATCAATCAATTAAAATATTAGAATGGATGCCAAACTATTCTGAAAGTTTGGTAACTTATACGAACAATATTCCTTATATTAACAACAATGGAGAAGAAAGAAAAAGTGTCTTACCAATCACAACACATATTGCTAAACAATGTAAAAAAAAAACCCACTAAGAATTCCAAATGTTTATTCAAATTACCAACCAAAAAAAGATGATTCAACTGTGGAAAGTGAGGTATATAAGCGTTACACCTGATAAAATACCGATCATTGAAAACTCAAAAAATGCTTAAAGCTTGCAGTATAAAGTTTTCAGTTCTTTTATAATTCAAGAATCAGAAAGAAAATGTAAGATTAAGCTCTATGCATGGTTAAGTTCAGTAGGTGAGTAGATTACCCACTAAGAATTTAATATTGGCCGCATTCATTTTGCCTCTACGAATGTGGCTCAACTTATCAAACTTATTGGAAGTACAAATGTATAGAGGAAATAGAGTCGTAAGAACTGTTGTTTCTTTTTTCCAAAAGGTGGATCAATTTTAGGCTATTGCATGAAATACCTCATAGATATTGAAATCTCAATTTAGATATTTCAGAATGGATTCAATTTGATGGTGTATGAATAAGCAAGTCTCGCCTCTAACCTTGGTTATAGATCATCTAATTGGTAGAGAAGTAACAACTACAAGTCTCCGGACCTATACTCAACAAGCTAGTCATTAGTCATGTTCACTTTGTTAAAATAGAAATCTATATTAACATCAATAAAAAGAAATGAACCTTGAAACAGAAAATTAACAAAAAAAATATGAAAGCCGTCTACAATTGAAAGGTTAGTAGAAAACTACAACAAAACCAAGAACACTCTTCTACAACATACAACATTTAGACAATGGCACGTCACCACTGACATATCGAGAAAATAAAAAGGTTCAAATTAGGGAAAGGTTAACTGCGTATAAAAAAAATAAGTTTCTCAGACTCGGGTGCGGATGTCTGATATAAGGGTGCCGATGGGATATGGATCCATGTATGGATACGAGTGGGGAAATTCGCCTAAAAATAATTCAATATCTAAAAATAGAATTGTAAAACCTAAATTATGAGATATTATATGGAGAACTTAAGGACAATCTTGGAAGGAGATTGAAGGAAAATGAGTGACATAGAAATTTCTATATAAAAGGTATTTCATTTTCTTCAATTTCACTTAGCTTTTTATGGGAATCATTAAAATTGTCCAGACTTTCCCCATCGATTTTAGTCAAAGTACCCAAAATTCGTTGACCAAATCGGACACGGATCCCACACCCACACCCATGTAGTGTCGACACAGGTGCGACACCAAAAGTGAAGAGTCCGAGCATTTTAGGATGAAAATGCTGCCAAAGACATGCCAACAGAATTGCAAAATACCTTTTATTCATCCACTTCAAAGAAAAAATGGATATTTCTATATATATATATATACAACACAAACGTTCCAATGAGATATATCCATAAGTGAATATGCAGTGTCAAATCATCAACCTCCACACAAGTCAATCAAATTTTGAGTTATACCTGTAAATCAAGAACACTTAAAACTCAATTTTCACTAAAGTCACAAATTTAACTTCACACTTTCAAGCTTTAACTATCAGACTACAATATTGTCATTGGTGAAAAAATAAACAATTCTTGACAAAAACTAAAATCATATGAAAGTAGTCATTAACACTAACAAGCCTAAAAACAGTAAATTGATGGATCCAAAGTAGAAAGGATAGTACCTTTAGAGGAATGAATTCGATTAGAGAAAGGAAACTTAAAAGTGGTCAAGCCAGCCACTATATATTCAAAACTCAAGAGGTATAAAAAAAGCATTTTCTTAACCATTTGAAATTGGAGTTTCTCAGCAGTAATAAAGATTTCTCATCTCAAAAAACAGAACAAACAAGTTTGGCTTGTGAATCTTTATAGTTGGACAAGAGGGTGCAAAAACAACATAAACAAATCAAACTGCCTTTCAATATAGGTTGTCTTTGTAAAAGTTTTGTCAAATTCGTTAATAATATCTTCAAGAAAGTTTCGATCTTCGTTTTTTTTCTCAAAATTTATTGTAGAAGAAATAGAGTAGTGGTAGACTGGTAGTAAGCCAAAGGGGGAAAAAAGAATAAATAATGACTAAAGAAAAAAGGAATTTTAAAGATTAATATAGTGGAATAGCAAAGAGACAAAGAAGACAAAAAGGGAACAACTGAGCTTGACCCTTCCAGATTCTAAATGGATCCCAATTGTGTCCCTCAAATTATACTATTTTCCATTAGTCCAACTTCATAGTGATTTTGTTCTAAGCTAAAATTCCTTCTTTTTATGAGTTTGGGAGAAGTCAATTGAGTTAATAAAGTACAGTCTTTGATCAAGATGAGTGCAAAACTATAGAGGTAAAGTTACAACCTTTAACCAAACATTAATTTTGTACATAACTTGCTTCTTCTATTTCTTATTATTTTGCCGTGAATTCCACATCGACTTGAGCTTGAGATCTCTAGGTTCGATTCATAAATGTCGGTATCTCAATCACAAATTAATGTTGTCCTCAAAATACCTCATAGTTTTTAGTCAACTATATCCTTATGGATCTAATTATGTTTGGCTAACTACGACGGAATAGAGTCATTCTAAGTAGAATCCATTCTTACAATATGTCAAATAGAGGGGATCAGTCATGTAATAGAACCAACGAAAGTTTCACCATGAAAAATTCCAAGAACATGAAATGAATAAAATTAACTTACTTGGCAAAAGTGCATTTGAAATCCCACTTGAAGAAACAAGAATCTCCTTCCCAATTTATCAACATATATAGTAGTAAATAGAAACTACAGTGGCAATGATATTGACTCCACCAGTGATAACAATAGACAAAGCTGAAGTATCAGCACCAAAACCAATAGTCTTAAACAACACTGATTCATAGAACATAATCACATTGATTCCAGTAAGTTGCTAGAATAATGGAATTATAATTGCCATGGTGAGATGTGGCGTATATTTCTTTTGCAACAAATTCCTCCAAGGGTGTTCTATTTTCCTAGAGATTTCATTTGCCATAACTAAATCATTGAACTCTTCATCTATATCTTCACTTCCCCTGATTCTCTTCAGCTTAAACTTGGCTTTGTTGTGATTATCACGTTCTATTATGGAATTTAGGTCTCGGGGAGGAACAATGAGCCTACTGTGATGATTAATACAGGTAGCATGGTACCTCCTAAGCTTAATCTTCACCCCCCATGAATCTTGGCAAAGAAATAGTTCAAGACATGGGCTCCAAGTATACCAATTATGATGGACAGTTGAAAACCAATGTTGAGTGCTCCTATGTACTTTTATGGAGCCATTACAGATAGGTATAGTGGAACAAACTCCAATTCAATGAAACAAAAACAATGTTAATCACCATGCAACAAAGATATCAAGCTTAACTGAAACTAAAAGAAGAAAACGACAAATAATTAGTCCTCTATTTCAACTTTTTAGTGTCTTATTGTCATCGTTTTTGCTCTGATTAAAAGAGAATGTCTCCTTCTTTCTACATAGGATGACTCTCTAAGTTTAACATTCTACCTAACATGTTTAATACGTCAAGATTAAGATAGTATTTTGATACATTATACACATCTTTAATTTAAGATGTATGTTCAACTGTAACAGTTTGTTGGACTTGTAGTATGCAGATCACAAATTTATTGTTATAAAAATCAGTAGATCTCAAACTTGGCCAAATGAGACAATTGAGGCATTTGAACAATATGTTGAACCAAAATTCAGACTTTTTGTTGCTTAAATAAAAATAAGCACAAAATGCACTCAGAAGTTAATCCAGCTAGCATCTTTGTTACAAACTCTTCATCTGACATCCAAGATTGCTTCTCCTTTATGAAATAGCATCTTACTATTTCAGAAAAATGCACACAGAAATAATTACAGAAAGGGGTCTAGCCGTTAATTACCTCTAACACGGGTGGCGTTGGATACTTGAGAAAATCTGGATCTTCTTGTTCCTAAACTTCCTACACATCTTCAAAGTTGTAGAATTAATTGAATGAGGTTTACTAAAACAGAAAACTAAGGAGCAAAGATTCTGCAAAGTCTTTTAGCGCATTACTGGTGGAATATATCAAATTTTTCCAGAACTATTTGTCTTTTTCTCTTAACTTTTTACAAGTCGAATGTATGTACCACCTAGTAAAGAAAACTTGAATCTTCGATATGGGGATGAATTTTTTGCTGATTAATTCGAGTGGGTGTTTCAAAGTATGGTTGATAAGCTATTTGTCAAAATTAAAAAAAACTGTATTGGAAAATGCTCTTTTTGAATTGATGATCTGCTCTGTACAATATACCTATATTTATACAAGTATCTTGCTAACTAACTGTACAGGTGGCTATTTCTAATTTGTCTACCTCTAACAAACTAATGGATAAATACAGAAATTGTATAATAAAAGATGCCTTAATTAAGTTCTAGAAGAGAGTGTATATGCTAAAGCCCAGACGTTTAAAACAGATTCAATCAACATCTGAGGCCCACGTTTGAGGCCCAATGGTTGTATAACCCAAGTCCATAATATCATTTGTAGGGTCTTTCATTTGTAGCTACTTCCATTCTTAAACTAGTAGCCTGGAAGAGTGTAAAATCGTCTGAGAAGGAAGAAGAATTCCAACAC
>NC_064282.1:93952235-93992028 GCF_019186545.1 Solanum stenotomum
TGAAGTATAATATTCAATTTATTTATTTATTACTATAAGACACAAATTTAGTAGGATTCAGAGTTAATTTGTCTGTTAGATTGGATTATATCTTATATAAAAATCATGAATCATTATGTATTATCATCTTGAAATCTATCCTATTCATTTCAATTAATCTGTCGAATTTTTCTTTATAATCTATTAAAAAGTAATGTCCCTTTTCTTTTCTTAGTTCCAACTCCACATAACATATTTAAGATCACAAGATTAAAAGACATTTACTATATTTCACATATTTAAAATTTAAAATCACAAGATTCAAAAATCTTGTTTAATTTCTTAAACTTCATGCCAAGTCAATATAGAACAAACACATTGAAACAGAGAGATTAATATTTTTTATTTATCACTCATACATAAAAATTAGAACTAAGAAGCATGTTTCACTATTACATGAAGTTCTATATATGCATAATTTGTCTTAATGAACATAATTTTTTTAGCATGATACAAATGTGTTTTTGGTTCTCTTTTTTCATGCAATACAATAACTTATAGGAACACATATTTTTGTTATTTTTATCAGTTTAGTGAAAAAATTTCAAACAATCTGAAAACATAAATGCATTTTCTCAGTTTAAAAAAAAACTATTTAGAATTAAATGCTAAATTAACATGATATTTTAATACATAGATCATTACATATCGTATTGATTTCCTCATCCAGATATTTTATCTTATTCCAAAATTTATTCATAATTTTTAAAATTACTATTAATCATTTTCTATTTTTGTCATCTCTTTCTAAATATTAATNGGGAAATTCAATAATTTTGCAGCAGAAAGTACAATTGTTTTAAGCTGAAAATTTTGGTAAAATGACAAAAGTGCCCCTGGTCGTCCTGGTCGTTTTCACTCTTCTATATAATAAAAAATCTTTCTAAATATTAATCTACTTAAATTTATTTTACTTCTCTAATTAATGTATTGATTTTTCATGTGTTCCGATTCTTAACTTCTTATTTCAAACAAAAGAATAGCAATATTAAGTAAATAAAGTAAACAATCTGATTAATCTTAAAATTTAAAATATTCTATTATCAAAATATTCTTATCATTAATGTACATAAATTGAACACGAAAAATACTTATTATTTCTCTTTATATTTGATTCGCAAAATTTTAAAACTATTTATTTAAAAAATTAGTTAGTTTCTTAGTTTACTTTAATTTCATTTAATTTATCTATCCATTTTATTTATTAATTTTTATTTTTATGTAAATATTTTTATTTTTTAATACATTTTAAATCATGTTTGTTTCTTTTTATATTTATTTTAGTGCAAAAAGTAAAGGTGTTAATGAAATATAAATTGATTTAATAAATGGGTCCCACCATTTTAGATAGTACGGCTACTTATGATATTTTTTATGCTTTTCATGATAGAAAATACACATGACCATCATAATAATAGCAACTTGGTTGGGTAATCTGGGAAATTCAATAATTTTGCAGCAGAAAGTACAATTGTTTTAAGCTGAAAATTTTGGTAAAATGACAAAAGTGCCCCTGATCGTCCTGGTCGTTTTCACTCTTCTATATAATAAATATATAAATATATATATAATATAGAATAATATAGATAATAGAAATATATGTATATATATATATAAACTTTTTCTTTTTTGCTGATCTTTTAAACCCTTATCTTGTAATTCTTAATTTTTCCATTTCATTTTTTAAAATCAACATTTATTTTCCCTTTTACAGCGAATAAAGGCAAACTTTTTTTGGGAAAAACTGATAGGATACCTTTTATGTTCTTTTTAAAGTTTATCCTCTTGCTTTACAAGAAATTAATATATATTGCTAACACTTTCATGGTGTGTAATGTTTTAGACTAGCAAGTGAATAGTATTTGCTTATATTTTTCACTAGGCTAAGCAATAGGTATTTATAGCTATCAAGAAGATGCATGTAATTTTTATTTTTTCTTCTTTATTCCTTTTAAATTGTATTTATAAACTAAGTCAACAAGTCTTCTCTACAACTTTATCAATTGTCCCTGTTTGGGCCATGCATGCTCACGTAATTTAGGGGTAGGTTGGTGGAAGGTGGGAGTGGGGGTGCGGGGTGCCCAGGAGAGGGGGTAATTTTATTTTTTTTTGAAAAACAAATTTTTTAAAATTGGTTAGAATCATTTTACCCAAACCATATTTGACTAAATCCATATTTACCCGTATTCTATTTGGATGGATTGTAATCCAAACAATTTTTCTCAATCCATCCAAATCCAATCTAATCCAACCATTTGCCACCCCTAGCTACTCACATTGATGAAGTTGTCTTGCTAATAAAAGAGGACTTTTCTTAAAAAGTTATAAATAATTTTTTTTTTTTACAATTTTATCGTAATCTCTTTCATAAACAAGGTTAATTAGATAGTTTTATTGATTTTTAAATAATTATAATATCAACTAATTAATAATCACTTGTTTGAATGCTTCACTATTGGTTGTTTGACTCGAAGACTTGTTGATTTTAAAGAGCTTTTTTACTTTTCCTCTTAAATAGTATGTATTAATTAAGTCAAGAAGACTCCAACAAGTCTTCTCCACATTCCACAACACTGTTTATTAAGGTCCCATTTGAATTTGATTTGAAATCAGATTGATTTGAAGTTAAAGTTGAAGTTTGGATATGTAACTCAGATTTCTTAAGTTGTATTTTTTAGTCAATAACATGAAAATTTCACAGGTTGTGAAAACTATAAAAAAATAAAAATCAATTCTTATATTATTTTTACCAAATAAGCAAATCATAATTCAAAAATAGCTATAAATATTTGATGAAGAGCTGCTAATAGTAACATAAATCAATTTTTGTATCTATATGAAAATATTCCATTAATAATCCAAGGTACAGTCTTTCCACGTAGTTTCTAAGCACATCAATCCCTGTCATAAGTTTCCAAGTTGCCCTTCTTCACGCACAATTGACTTGTTAGAATGGAAATTTTGTTCGTAATTTGACTAGTTATTACTTCCTATATCTTCATTTTATATGTATTAAATTTTTGAAAAACTTACATAAATTTCACTAATTTAGGAATTAATTATTCAAATACATTCTAATATGTAATATTGCGAATCCTATCACATTTTAGTGCATCCAGATACATTTAGATATGTTCAAATACATGTTTTTCGAGATACATGCGGTCAAAATTAAGTGTAATTTATTCTAGATACATCGTATCCAATTGAATTTGCATGTATCGATCTAGGATACATAGTCAAATCTCCCCCGCCTCCTTCCATCTTGCTCGTCACTCTCCTATGTATCGGGTACCCCATATTCATGTGAATCACACTAGTTACATACATATGCATGTATCTAGTGTGTACCTAGTGTGGTTCGCAAGTATCTGAGATACATGACTATCTCCCTCGCCTCCTTTCCCATTTCGCTTGCCTCTCTCCCTATTTTAATGTATCTGATAGCAAAAATACATGTATCTAGATTCTAAGTATATCTTACTCAATGTATGATAGAAAATATATTCTTACTCAAGGATTGCAAACTATTCAAAACCTCCATGGATATATCTTTAAGTAGTTGCTTACTATATGTATATATAGCTATTGTTTTTTGGTAATTATATATAACTATTAATAGCTGTATAATAATTGAAAACTAATGTGTAGTTTTAATAAGATGATGCATGTTAATGTGGACTGCTTGACTTTAAAGTGTTCTTTTTTTATGTATTTATTAATTAAGTCAACAATTCTTCTCTACAACTTTATCATGTCCACCATGCCCATAATGATGAACTTGTTTGGTTGGGTTCAATGTTTGGAAAATATTTTTCAAATTAACTCATTTTTCTCAAATTTAAGAAAAACATTTTTCAAAACTCTACTTCATCCTTTAATTTATTTTTTCTTACCCTACACCTACTCCGTACCCGACCCTCCCATTCATAAAAATAAATGAATTTTCTTATTTTTTAAATTTCAAATATATTTTTATCTCTACCACCAAACCAGCCCCCCGCCCCCTCCCCTCCCCGCTTCCCAAAACAAAAGAATATAAAATTTAAAAATTATTTTTTAAAAATGTTTCAAATTATAAGATTTTTTTACCTCACCCGACACCTACCATCCCTACTCCCTACCCCACCCTCGTCAAATATTTTTTTATTTTTTTAAAATATAGTTTTTGAAAATATTTCAGTTTTTTTTTTAAAATCATTTTTNCCCCCACCCAGGCTATCCCCGTTAATTTTTATTTTTTAAAAAAAATTATTTTTGAAAAATATTTCAAATTTTTTAAAAAACATTTTCACCACACCCCCTACCCATACCCCACCCCCATCCCATGACCCCATCAATTTTTAAAAAAAAAATATTTTTGAAATTATTTTTCCTGGGTCAGGTCCTGGGTCAAATCTCAGGGTCGGATTTTGAAACGGTCATAGGGTACTTGTCCTAGTTTGGGTGTCAGGGTCAGGTCCTCAATCAATTATCGGGGTTGATTTTCAAATCAGAAATTATTTTCCTAAAAAGTATTTTTTAGTCTCAAGTCCAAAATAAAAGATATTTTCTGAAAAATATTTTTCATTCACCAACCAAACATTAAAAAATATTTTCCAGAAACATTTTCTACTCACCAACCAAACATGAGAAAATAAGTTAAAAAATCCACTTATTTTCCAAGAAAACATTTTCCTTCGTACCAAACACACCGTGGAAGAAAAAAGGATGATAGCAAAGATCCATTTTCATCTCATATAGTTTGTATTCCTAACATGAAAAGTGTAGGTATACAAACTAACTTTTGAAGATAGCAATACCTTAATCACATCTCTCAACATATTGGTACCTTTGCAAGAAACAGTTTTCACAGCTACGGTCTAGAAAATAAAAATAAGCATGTCTCCGTGATCTCTTAAAAAAGAATAAACCACAAACACCCCAAAAGCTTAGTACAAATCCTATAGCCGTTGAATGTAAAACCAATTCACTTCATCTTTTTCACTCTCAACATCTTCATATTCGTGATTTGGAATATTATCATCTGAAATGCAGTACACCAAGAGTGGTCCTGATCCAACCATTAAAGATAGGATATACAACTTCAATAATACTGGTGGTCCTGATCCAACCATGAGCCAATGGCTATTGTCTAAGTTAAAGGATAAATGTACTAGAATTTCATTAATATTTGACAACACTCACTAAAGATATATAGGATATACAACTTCAATAATACGGTCGATCTGTGGTTCAACTCTCATTATATTGCCCATTAGGACATACCTTTGGATTCTATCCTTTTTAACGTTTTTATTTTACAACCTTTATCTTATTCTAGATTTTCTTTTTATGACAATGGTACTCAAACTAGCTTGCGTGCACCTAGAGTTTTAAGTCATAATCTTCTTTGGCTACCGCATTTTAGATAGACTAATTATAATATTAAATAATTTTTCAAACATAAATACATATGATCAAGCCAAAATTAATTGAGTTTTGCTGAATTCTTAACTCTGTTTGGTGAATCTACCCTATGATGAGTACATGCTACCTCGTAACCATTAACAAACATGGTCACTGAATAACTTTGACCATCAAAACTTAGGCAGTTTGAAAGAAATCACGTACTAAATTAAATTTGAACTCTGACGATTTTCATCTCATTTCATTAACCGTTAACTACTTGTCTATTTTCGATTCTAGGTGGACACACTGTTGGAATTGCTCGTTGCTCACTCTTCAAAGATGGAATATACAACTTCAATAAAACTGGTGGTCCTGATCCAAGCATGAGCCCATGGCTATTGGCTGAATTAAAGGATAAATGTCCTACAATTTCATTAATATTTGATAACACTTATCCTCTTGATGTAAAGACTCCATCTTTGGTAGATAATTCATATTTTCAAGAAATTAAAAAGGGAAATGGGGTTCTTCAAATTGATCAACAAATAGCATTGGATGAATTGACAAAGAATATTGTGGATGATATTGTTAATGATCCTGATTTTTACACTAAGTTTGGTGAGGCCATGGTGAAATTGGGTAGAGTTGAAGTATTAATTGATGGACAAAGAGAAGTGAGAAAATCATGTAGGGTTGTTAATAAGAAGCCATTCATTTTTGGGGGGTTCAATTACAAAAAGTCTATTTTTTTGGTTAATTTATTTGTTTATTGTAAAAGTTTTCTTTTGTTACATTTTTTGTATTGGGTGTGGGGGGAGGGGNNGGGGGGGATAGAGACCCTTCCTTCATTGATTCTTTGGCATGTGAAATTTGAGTATTGTTGTACTCTTTTTCTTTTGTGTAAAATTCTTCTTTGTAATTTGATTTTGTTTTTACTGAATTTATACCACTAGCTAGTGTCTAGCGGCCTTTTATTAATAATATAATTAAAAGAAAACCTCAATAGAGATACACAAGCAAGGGGGGCTAGACCATACCTTACCAATTCTAATGAGGTATGAAGCCTCTACTAATTAACCCGCATGGATATAATAAGAGCTAGAGAGAACTAAGTATTCTATTATCATCATTGTCACACCCTAAGCCTACACCCTGGGCGCAACTTGCACTCGAGAACCATTGATGGCCTCAAGCGAACCCTTGGTCTGGTTTACTACTCAGGGGAAGACTTTACTCAACAAATATAAGTCCATGAAATAAACTAGAATGTTATAAAAGAAAACATTCAAACTGGCCAATAAGGCAACTCAAGTCTTAAAATCAAAACATCTGAAATATCAAGACTAATGAACTACTAACTAACTGTCTATGAAGCCTCTAAATACTAAGAGGGATGTCGGGACAAGATCCCCGATCATCCTAACAACTGAAATAATAAAACATGAAAAAGGGATCCTCCGAAAAGCAAGGAGGCTCACCAAATGACTCTGAATGCTCAGCTGGATCACGAAGCGTTGGATGCAGATCCTGGTTACCTGTATTTGCATCATAAAATGATACAAGCCAATTGGCATCAGTACATTGAATGTATGAGCATGTGAGGGGAAATCTAAACAAACATAAGCTTGAACTGGAATATGAAGGAAATACTTACCTCTTCTCAACTCAACTCAACTCTTTTCAATATAAAGCAGAAATAAAGATGCAGTATAAAGAAAAGGTTTAAAAAATGAAGATAACAACTCGATGCATTTAAAAACACACAACAACTCAGTTTGTATATGAAAATACAAGTAACTATGTGTATAAGTATACAAAATATCTCCGTGGGAGTTTCTCTTACTGACAACTATCTCTATGATATTAAGTGATTGTACAACGTCTTGCCGCACGCTGCCAGGGCCGTCCTATACCTTGCTAGGGGTATAGAACCTACTACTAAGTGGATCCACTAGTCTATTCTAAAAGCATTAAGGAATCATCTAAAAAGTATGACCCTTTTCTACCCATGTTGGCTACACGGTTTATGGAGACTTTGAATTATCTGAATTCAAATGTGTCCCCAAATATTTGCTCAATACTACTCCCAAATATACTAGCTCATATGTTTAAAAAAACATAACTCTTTCCGTGGTTTGAGATTATTACTCAAAACTAGCTTAAAAGCTCTCTTGGAAATCGGTGTTTCCTCTCTTGTTTAAATGTGAAAACATTTTAACTCTTTGGAATACCTAGTTCCCATATAATATTTTGAAGAAAAAAACTTCACTCTTACTCTTTTTTTAACTCAATGCTCAAGTCTTTAAAACAAGTTAAAATGTTTGTAAAAGACTTTTCAAAAGACTCTAAGAACTCTCTAGACTTGGCTCTTGACTTTCCTTGAATTTGAATTTATGGATTCAAGGTTATGATTCTTGTTTATGGATGATTTCTAGATGTTTAAAAGTCATTTATAGTAGTTAGAATCGATAGGAAGTGTTAGTAAACTTAAGAAGAACTTAGACGAGCTAAACGTCAGAAAAAGGGTAAGGACAGGCGACCCTGGCGCATTGCTGGCGTGTGGCGCCAGCCCCTAAAGTTCAGAGGCTCTAATCTGGCACACTAGCGCGTCGCGCCAGCTTCCCCCCAAGCTAACCCCAACGACCTTTTCTTCTCATTTTCTGATCATAATGCGACTAATTTCAATTCTTTTTCTCAATTTCTTTTTAGATTCAGATACCCAATACATGTACACAAGAATCTAATCAAACACAACTTTAATTTAAAATCGACATGATTTCATCAAGAACTCAACAATCCCATCCTAACTTAAGAACGAAAGCCAATTTCAAGAACACAATTCAAGATCATCATAGAACGAATTTCGTTGACATAAACATGATTGGCGCGTGGGTGAACGAACCCAATGCTATGAAAATCTCACATACATTTTTAGGGATCAAGCCTTTGCGAAATCCGCAACCAAATCCTCAAGAAATCGACGACTCTTAACCTTTCTCCTCTTTTCTCTTCTTGAACTCTTTTCTAAAAACCCTAGAGTGAATTGTAATTGCGTAAACTGAACCAATTCAGTTTAGATCTCTAATTAATTACTAAAAACGAATTAAATATGATAGGGTAAGGAAAAGACCAAAATACCCCTCTTAAATCCGGGTAACTTTCCTTAACTAGACAACCCGACTTCAAGGGCATATCTCCCTCATACGAGCTCGAAAAATAGCAAACTCGGTGGCGTTGGAAAGATAATTCAAAGACCTTTAATTTGATATCTTCTAGCCTACATAACTCATCCTGTACTAGGAGTATGGTCGTTTGAAGTTGACTCGAAACTCATACTTAGCATAACTTGCCAATATTTCCAAATTTTCATTCTTTCCAAAAATGGTTCTTTCTAATTCTAACTCTTTCAATTAGCGGGGTGCTACAATCATAGAGTTTATAATACACTCTATGATGATATTACAAATGAGGATGCTTAAGTAGTACAAATTAAAAGTATAAAAGCCATGATGAGATTTGAGTAATTAAACTCAAACTTTGTTTTACAAAAATATGAACTAAAAAAGATAGATTGCTCTTCTAATGGAGTGTTTTCCTCTTGTCTTCCTCTTCAAATCTGTCTAACAATACTTGATAGTTCATCAATTCTTCTTAGATTTATTGGATCTTGCTAAAGTTGTTGACAATGTCATGTGATTATGTTTTGCCAGTCGCATCGGTAGGTGCCTTGGAACAAACTCCTTAGTCATTTTACCATCCCAACTATTTTTTCTTCCATGCTTCTTTTCGTTGTTGCGTTGTTGCCTATGAGAAATATCTGCATCCCTAGCTGCATTTGCAAAACAATAATTCAACATATCCTCTTCTTCACTTTCCTTAAAGGTGTCCTCATCTTGTAGGTTAACAAATCTATTTGTGGAGAAAGAACTACTACCAACATCTTGTAGTTGTTTGTTTGTGTTAATAGGCGTAAGAGAACTCAACTTTTCAACATTAGAACTCACCAACGCATCAGGAAGCTCTTTGTCACCAACTGAAATTTTTTGAACATTAGTACCTGTTAAAACCAATTGTCGCTCTATATGTCATGGGGATGAATCACTGGTAATGCCACTACCCTTAGGCACAAAAATTGGTGCTTCGGGGCTCAATTTTCTATGAGTTGTGACATGTTCATTCTCTTCTTCCACTCGGTTGGCCCATTGACTCTCACTTGTAACACCTTTTTGCCCGCTAGAAGTGATCAAATTATTTGTCGGAGTAACTTGGGAGATTTAAACAATCGGTAGAGCATGAGAGTTAACCATATTCGACTTAGTAGCACAATGAGGCTTAATTAGAGAGGCTCCTGGAGAACCAATTTGAGCTCCAACATCAACCGTTACCCCTGCTTTATCAACTATATTAGATTGTCCAAGTTCTTTTATTTGTGCCACAAAAGTAGCAGTTGTGTTAATGGATATGTCTTCAGTCAATAGCTTTCCAGAAGTGACTTGGGACGCAACAACAAAAGCCTTTGAATTAGTTGTCTTTTCTTGAAGCTCAATCTTATCATTTGTTGTATCTGCAGGTTCACTCCCTACCCTCGTGATCCCTGCAACTGTAACACTTTCTTTTGAAGTTGCATTATAATTTAGTTGCTGCCCAACTTCAGTTTGACATGTTTGCTGCCCAGAATTTTGAAGTTTCGACGTTGCAATTGAATTTTGATCAAGCACATGACTTGCATTTGAACCAACTTGATCTTCACATGAAATTACACATGTATCGCCTTTTTGATATCCTTGGACCTTATCTGAAGTTTTCGGAGCATCAGCCAAACTTTTTCCAGAGATGTTTAACAACTGAACCTCTGGTCTAGGAACCAAAAGGCCCTCCTGAACCTTTGTTCCAGGCACCAAAAGTTCCTCCTGCATTGAGGATTTTTAATAAGGGGGTTCAAAATATGAGAAGTAAACACTCAAACTAGTGGAAGGGGGTTCGACATCTATTATACATACTTAAACCCCCTAAGTATATGCTGCCTCCGCCCCTGGCACTGACCTTTGACCAACTAATACTAGCCTTGTATCGCTACTATTTTCAGTAGTTAGGTTTTGCATAAAATTGATATTCGGTGTTCCGTTCACATTACTTGCATTATCTGTATCATCAGAGACTTTATTTTCAGTTTTTTTTTTTTGCATTCAAGAAGTCTCATGCATCACCTTGCAATTGTTCCAGATTGTTTGTTTTGTCACCTTACTGCTCGATGTCATCTTGATTACCCTCCCCCCTTTTGTTTTTCTGGATCATTAGTCTGCAATCAACATCTTCATGACCTTGGTGCTTACAATAGTTACAATACAAAGGAAGATTATCAAACACAACATGTTGATAGTGTTCAACGAGCTTATCAGATTGTTCATCCAAAAAATGAATCCTTACTCGTTTCGGGTGCTTGTCCATAAAATCAAGAATGACCTTAACTCTAAATGTGCTAGGTCTTGTCCTATCTTGAGTGGCTTTATCTATGGCTACTGGCTTACCAATAGCCGATGCAATGTATAACAAGGGTCTTCGAGCAAAAAGATTTGGCGGCAGTCCGATAGCGAAACTCACGCCAAAGCATTTGAAGTTTCTTCCTTAGTGTTGAAATTTTATGTCCATGGAAAGTTACGGAACAGATGTTGTTCCCCATTAAATTGAAGATAACCAAACCGTTTCGAAAGAACAGAGCAAAAATCTTCATAAAGATCACAACGAATTAAAATATGTCATGCTGCAAGCGAGCCAATTAAATTCTTAGTGAAACTATTTATTTTTTTTGAAGTTTTTAAAGTGTGAACGAGAAATGAGAAAAAATATATCTTTTTAATTACACCAAAAATGTTTTTTTTTTTTGGATTGTACCTTTACATTCTATGACTCTTTTATTGTCTATAAACTCAAAAGGTCTTGCCTCAAATTTAATACATCGACAATAACGAACTATAAAAACTTTTTCCCATCAGTTTTTGGATTGTTTTCAAAATAAAGTGTCGCACTGAAGTTTTAGTTTGCAATTACGATTACTTGAAGAATTGGGGATGTGATGACACCTTTCTAATCTTCTTATAGGTAAGCCTACCCAAGATCACAAAATAAAATACGAAGCACGAACATGCAGAACTAACATTTAAGAAACAACATAAGTCATAAAATGATATTTTTCGTAAAACTCATAAAATATGAAGAAAATAGATACAATTCTTCCAAAACCTGGCTTGAAGCACTAGGCTCTGAACCTGCACAACAAGGTGTTATGAGAATTTGTGTTTTCTACTCCTCTAATAAAGTTGTTTTTTAAATTTACAAAAAAAACTTATTTTCAAAAAAAATATTTTTCAAAACATGAGAAAACGAATACATACCAAACACACCTTTGAGATATGTTATGAGAAGTTGTTGTCTCTTTCCAAGAACAGCCAATTCCTAGAATGATTCGCCTTTTTTGTTTGAATTTCGAGAGTTAAATTTTTTTAATTTTGTAATGAATTCGGATATGAAAAATTTATTTTTTAGAAAATAAAATTTACGCATATGAGAACTACATAAAAAGTACTATAAGTCACAATATTTAATAATTCATAAAAGATATATGCAAAAAGTTATGGTTAAAGAAAAGATTTTGAATTGCAAAATTTAAATTTGTCACATAAATTGGGACAAAGAGAGTAATTTAATACACACTAGCTAGAATAATTTAAGGACAAGCATTATACACACAAAAAAGAAGAGAATTAGCTATGAAATTTGTTGCAAATCTATCGCTAAATCGCATGTAGCTTATAATATTTGTTGATAATTCGTTGTTAATCCATCGTTAAACTGGTTTACGAATAAAAGGATGAGAGATCAGCCTTGATCTTCTGAATGGTTGCAACATCAGTCTTGAATGACTTAGCCAGAATCCGATCATTGATTGTACCGATAATGCACTAGTCCTTTTGGAAACACAAACATGTCACCAAATTTGTAGAGTTTAAGTACAAAACTAGTTAGTACTGTCCACTAAGTCAACCTCAAGGCTTCCTTTGATCATGCATAATAGCTCGGCTACACAAGGGTGGCTGTGGTATGGGGTGGGTTGGCGCCCCCTGCCACAAATTTGAAGTACAGCAAGTGATGTACTCTGTCCAGCCAAAACAGAGAATTCTGCCTTGCTAGTTTTGTTACTTTGAAGTTTGCATATAAAGTCACGATCAGCCCAACCCGCTTAAGTAATTTGGGTGGGTCAATAAGTTGATTTGATCCATTTTGACATTCTCAATTAAATCCATCTTAAACTTTGATCGATAAGATGCTTGTCAAAAAAATTCTAGGTGATATTTTTCTTTGTTTGATGTATGATTTATGTAGTTATAGTGAAGAACTTTTTTTTATTTAGTACTAAAAACAAATTATGAATAAAGAAATAAACATATGTCTCACTACTCTGTGATTGAAAGAAGAAAATTGAAACTATGAAAGAAACAATATTGTTTGAACATCTTAAGAAACATTCATTTGAGGAAGTTATTAAGACATAAAAATATACATATTTGAATACAAAATGAAACAACATGATTGGTAACATATCCTAATCACATCTCTCACCATATTGGTATCTTTACAAGCAACATTTCCCAGCTACGGTCTAGAAAACGAAAATAAGCATGTCTCCATGATCTCTTGAAAAGCAATGAACCACAAACACCCCAAAAGCTTAGTGCAAATCCTATAGCCATTGAAATGTAAAACTAATCTACTTCATCTTTGTCACTCTAATCATCTTCATGCTTGTGATTTGGAATANTGATCTCTTGAAAAGCAATGAACCACAAACACCCCAAAAGCTTAGTGCAAATCCTATAGCCATTGAAATGTAAAACCAATCTACTTCATCTTTGTCACTCTCATCATCTTCATGCTTGTGATTTGGAATATACCATCCGAACTGCAGTTCACCAAGAGTGGAAGTCCGCAGAGTTTGTTTCCTTGAAAACTCGTGGAATCAAAGCTTTGAAGTTGAGTGCTCACTGGTATCATACCTGACAAATTGTTATTAGATAGATTCAAGTAGCTCAAAGTGGGCAAACTCGAAAAGCTTTGTGGGATTTGACCGTAAAGTTGTTTTTTTGAAAGATCAACAGATTCCAAGACTTTCATGTCACCAATGTCATTTGGAATCCTACCAGTTAGGTTATTTTTGGAAAGATTAAATGATCTTAATCCTGCAAGACGTGTTACACTTATAGGAATATCTCCAGAAAGATTATTGCTAGACATATCCATACTTGTAAACAACTCCAAAATTGTGTCATACTGGTACATGTTGCCTTTAGTCGTCACCATTGCACTCTCTATCAGAGCTCCCCTATATGAAGAATATTGTAACTCGTGATCATCTCCCACTTTTCTTTTTTCTTTGACCATCGCACTCAAATTGCCAATACACCTTGGTATGATTCCAACAAATGTATTGTTTGCAAGGTCTAAGATCTGAAGATCTTTGAGGTGACATAGTTCTTGAGGCAATTCACCATCGAATTTATTGGACCGAAGGATAAGGACTATCAAAGTTGGAAACCTCATTCCCAACCAAGATGGTAATTTTCCAATAAACTCATTCTCAGATAAATCTATTTTATGCAGTCTTGAGCAGTTTTCCAAGGATGACGGAAATGGACCGTTAAGTCTATTTCTTCGTAAGTCTAATGATCGCAAATTACTCAAAACCTCCATAGATCTTGGTAAGCTTCCAATCAAACCGTCAACTTTGGCCAATTCATCCAATGGTATTGGTCCACTAAAATTGTTGGAAGACGAGTATATTAATAGCGGAGAACCACTCTGCTCATGATCTATCGAGATGATTGGAACCTCACCAACAAATTGGTTGTGAGAAATATTGAGTAATCGAATTTGAGAAGACAATTTCCAAAACCAAGTTGGAACCTCACCTTGTATTCCACCATCTGATATGTCAACATATGCTATCTGCTTTTGAGTTTGGAGCCACATGGGAAACAAAGGGCCTATATTCCAGCCGCTTATTTGAATTTCTGAGGCTTGAAAAGACGGAATCCAATTTCGACTCACTTTTAAAGTCAGATTATTTCTAGATGCATAAAAGTATTGTAAATGTGTTAATTTAGAGAAAT
Organism: Solanum stenotomum; assembly: GCF_019186545.1. Taxonomy (NCBI): domain Eukaryota; kingdom Viridiplantae; phylum Streptophyta; class Magnoliopsida; order Solanales; family Solanaceae; genus Solanum; species Solanum stenotomum. Next base: position 93,966,830 of record NC_064282.1, read on the forward strand.
GACTTTCTGTTACAACACCTTCCAACCTATTGTTATCGATGAAAAAGCCTCGTAGCATTGAAAGTTGGTCAACACTTTCCGGAAGAGCTCCTGTGAGTTTATTATTGTTTAGACTCAAATAAGTTAAAGAAGAAGTATTTCGCAATGGCACTGAAAGGAAATTACTCCTAACATTGAATAATTCAGATATATCTCCCTCAAATTGATTCACTGAGAGATCAAGGTATCCTAGTTTCCCTAACTTTCCAATTACATTTGGTAACTTTCCGGAAAGCATATTATCAAAAAGATCAATATAAATTATTGAGCTCAAATTTGAAATCAGGCTTGAAACTGTTCCCTCAAGACGATTTGATCCAAGGAAAAGTAATTCTAGATCTTTACATTGATAGAGCCAATTTGGTATAGTGGAGTTAAGGTTATTTCTAGAAAGATCGAGATGTTTAAGTTTTGTTACATTTCCGCTCTTACTCTGTATCACACCTTCAATGCCACTAGAACGGAGCTCAACATGTTCAAGATTATTCAAATCAAACAACCATTTAGGTAAACGACAGTTGAAAGAGTTTTTAGAAGCCTTGAAAGTTGTGAGAGAAGTCAAGTTAATTGGACCGTCAGGAAACGGGCCAGTAAAATTACAGCCACTCAGGTCAAGAGAAACAAGATTTGGGAGGTTGAAAACCCATTTCGGAACAGAAGAACTTAAGTTGTAATTTCCAGAAAGATCGAGAGATTTGAGTGAAGAAAAATTGTGATAATCAAGTAGAGGTGTTATATGATGAAGACTACAATTGAATAAACGAAGATCAACAAGAGAAGGAAGATGTCAATGAACTGTAGCCATTCATTAACTTTGCTAAGATCAACACTTTCCATCTCTAGGTTCTCAAGACTCGAAAGACTTGGCAGCCACTCAAGGCTATTTATCCTCGGATAAGTAAACTTGAACATAACAACCCCTTCCCATTCACAACAATCTTTTCCGATAATCCAAGAAGATGGAATATCCGATGGATCGTGTATTTCTTTCTTCAAGGTCTCCAATGCTCGTTGCTCGTTTTCTCTACAAATCCCTACAGAAACAACAAACTTGGTATTTTTCAAAATAAAAAACAAGAGAACCCATAGTGTTATTGCTAACACTTTCATGGTGTGCAATGTTTTAGACTTGCAAGTGAAAAGTATGTGTGTGGTAGTTGTTTGCTTATATTTGTTGCTAGGCTAAGCAAGTGAAAAGTGTGTATTTATAGCTATCAAGAAGATGTATGAAGATTTCTTTTTTACTTTGAAATTGTATATATTAATTAAGTCAACAAGTCTTCTCTACAACTTTATCAATTGTCCCTATTTATATATCAATTATTGTCAAGTTTCCCTGTTTAGTGTTTATATATTAACTAAGTCAAAAAGTTTCTCTACAACTATAATAAATAATCCCTTCGTGAGTGACAGGTTTTTCTTTTGTTTTTAGATAACTGATTTTGTTTTCGTCAACTTGCGTGCATTTCAACTTGTAACAACTTTAATACTATAGGGTATTGTTGTTTATAAATATATATTACAAGTCTGGAAAAAGAATTACTGAAAACTCTTTTGATTGAAAGACAAGACTGTAAATCTAGTTGTCTTTAACTACTTTCTAGTTGGGTAGTTGTATAATGATACTTTTAAACTTTTTGCATCTATCTTTATTTATTTTGTATTTATGCTTTCACATCTTAAATTTCATTAAGGGTATCTTTGGTATGAAGGAATGTTTTTCGATTTTCTTATGTTTGTTTGGTTTAAATATTTTGAAAAATGTTTTTTCAAATCAATTTATTTTCCTCAAATTTGAGGAAAATGACTTCCCTTCAAGTAGTTGTTTGCCTATATTTTTCTTCACATTTCACAACACTATTAAGGTCCCATTTCAATTTGATTTGAAATCAGATTGATTTGAAGTTAAAGTTAAAATTTGGATATGTAACTCAAATTTCTTAAGTTGTATATTTTAGTCAAAAACAACAAAATTCTACAAGTTGTGAAGACTATAAAAAAAAATCCAATTCTTATATTATTTTACCAAATGAGTAAATCATAGTTCAAAAATAAGATATAGAATATTCTAAGGCACCCTTGATACATATCTTCATGTTCCTTTTATAAGTAAATATTTGTGATTAAAAACTTTTAAATACACTTAATTTTATAAAGATTTATCAATCAACAAAAAAAGGAATAACTTTTCTTTAATATAATTTTTTCATATGATTTAAGCAATCTATTCATGTCGAGCATAAATTTTTTTCCAAACTTGGTGTTTGTCAAAATATCAAGAAGATGCATGTAGATATTTTTTTTCTTTGAAATTGTATATATTAATTAAGTCAACAAGTCTTCTCTACAACTTTATCAATTGTCCCTGTTTGGGCCATGCATGCTCACGTTGATGAAGTTGTCTTGCTGATAAAAGAGGACTTTTCTTAAAAAGTTATAAACAAAAAATGGAGTGTTTTAAAAGGCAGGGGAATGAGGCGAAACATTTTATACAGTACGGGGCAAAACATAAGTCCCATGGATCTACATGTTTTACAATTTTATCATAATCTCTTTCATAAACAAGGTTAATTAGATAATTTTATTGATTTTTAAATAATTATAATATCAACTAATTAATAATCACTTGTTTGAATGCTTCATTATTGGTTGCTTGACTCGAAGACTTGTTGATTTTAAAGAGTTTTTTTTCTTCTTCCTCTTATAATTGTATGTATTAATTAAGTCAAGAAGACTCCAACAAGTCTTCTCCACATTCCACAACACTATTAAGGTCCCATTTGAATTTGATTTGAAATCAGGTTGATTTGAAGTTAAAGTTAAAATTTGGATATATAACTCAAATTTCTTAAGTTGTAGTTTTTAGTCAAAAACAAAAAAATTCTACAAGTTGTGAAAAGTGAAACTATAAAAAATAATAATCCAATTCTCATATTATTTTACCAAATGAGCAAATCATAGTTCAAAAATAAGATATAGAATATTCTAAGGCACCCTTACTACATATTTTCATGTTCCTTTTATAAGTAAATATTTGTGATTAAAAACTTTCAAATACACTTAATTTTATAAAAATTTATCAATCAACAAAAAAAGGAATAACTTTTCTTTAATATAATTTTTTCATATGATATAAGCAATCTATTCATGTCGAGCATAAATTTTTTTCCAAACTTGGTGTTTGTCAAAATAGTAAACAAGAGAAGAGCCCATAGTGTCATTGCTAACACTACTTTCATAGTGTGCAAATTTTCAGACTAGGAAAGAAAAGGATGTACGTCAAATAGCTAACTAGTTGCGTATATTTTTCTCTAGGTCAGGCAATATGTATATATAGTACTCACTCCGTCTCAATATTCATGGATTTTAAGTCTTTATAAAAATAAAATTGAATTATTATAGAATATATTTCTTTTATTTTAATTTATTTGTCTGATTTATTGATTTGACATGAAGTTTTAGAAAATAAAGAAGATTTTTGAATTTTGTCATCTTAAACTAAAGATACGTAGGTGATTGAAAGATAAGAATGTCAAATAAATTGAAAAAAAAAGAAGAAGAGAAGAAAATAACTATAAAAAAATGTATGCAATAATCTTATAATCTTAAATATGTCATGTGAAAAATAAAATTTAGAAGTTGCCGAAAAGGGAAAAAAATATTACAGTATTATTTTTTTAAATGAAAATTGAAGTTGTATTTGGAGATGAACAAATATTGGAGTTGTTTTTGAATTTTTGTGAGTGATTTGGAGTGAAATTTTGGGAAAACAACTTATTGAAGATAGGCTTTTCAAATCTAAAAAATATTCAAAATTCAACTTCAAGTTACCTTTTATGTGGCACCAACGTAATTTCGAGAGCCACCTAAGTTTAAATCTGTCTTTTTAATAATTTAAGTTGTTAATTATTGTAATTTATAATATATTTAGGTAACTAAGAAAGAAAAGTAAGACAAATAAATTAAAACGAAAAAAGCACAGAAACTCCATAAATACCCTCAGCTTAAAGTAAACACGTCGACGAAGAGATGCCTACTTCTAACTGCTCCCTTAAATAACCAAATTATCTTATCAAAGAACCAGACATATTGACGAAGACCTGCTTCCTAAAACTCTTCTATATAATAGTAAAATAATTCAATTTTTGCATCTATATAAAAATATTCCATTAACAATCCAAAATATAGTCTTTCTACGTAGTTTCTAAGCACATTGATCCCTCTCATAAGTTTCCAAGTTGCCCTTCTTTAACGCACAATTGACTTGTTAGAATGGAAATTTTGTTCGTTATTTGACTAGTTACTACTTCCTTTATATTTATTTTATATGTATTAATTTTTGAAAATTTACGTAAATTCTCATAATTTAGGAACTAATTACTTAAATAGACTTTAACTTGCAAAGTTGTTGTCTCTTTCCAAGATAAGCCAATTCCTACAATGACTCGCCTTTTTTGTTTGGATTTCGAGAGTTAATTTTTTTAATTTTAATAGTGAATTCGGATATGAAAATTTCAATTTCTTAAAAGTAAAATTTACATATATGAAAACTACATAAAAAGTATTATAAGTCACAATATTTAATAATTCATAAAATATATATATGCAAAAGTTAATTTTGGTTAAAGAAAAGATTTTGAATCACAAAATTTAAATTTGTCGCGTAAATTGAGACAAAGAGAGTTATTTAATACCACTAGCTAGAATAATTTAAGGACAAGCACTACACACACAAAAAAGAAAGAGAATTATCTATGCCATTTTATTGCAAATCTATCGCTAAATCACATGTAGCTAATAATATTTGTTGATAATTCGTTGTCAATCCATCGTTTACAATCAAAAGGATGAGAGATCAGCCTTGATCTTCTGAATGGCTGCAACATCAGTCTTGAATGACTTAGCCACAATCCGATCATCGAATTTGTAGAGTTTGAGTACAGAGCTTGTTAGTACTGTCCACTAAGTCAACCTCGAGGCTTCCTTTGATCATGAATAATAGCTCGGCTACACAAGGGTGGTTCTGGTGTGGGGCGGGTTGGCGCCCCCTGCCACAGATTGAAGTACAGCAAGTGATGTACTTTGTCCAGCCAAAGCAGAGAACTCTGCCTTGCTAGCTTTTGTTACTTTGAAGTTTGCATATAAAGTCATGATCAGCCCAACCCGCTTAAGTAATTTGGGTGTGTCAATAAGTTGATTTGATCCATTTTGACATTCTCAATTCAACCCATCTTTAACTTTGACCGATAAGATGTCTTGTCAAAAAAATTCAAGGTGATATTTTTTTTTGTTTGATGTATGATTTATGTAGTTATAGTGAAGAACTTTTTTTTATTAAGTACTAAAAACAAATTACTCCCTGTCCCAATTTATGTGACACTTTTCGTTTTTCGAGAGTCAAATAGTTTAATTTGACCGAAACTTTGTGCATAGAATCATCAGTTTTTTTAAAATGAAATATATATATTTGTAAACTACGTAAAAAGTACTATAAGTCACAATAATTGACAATTCAAAATAATTAAAAGATATATGAAAAATTTACGGTCAAAGATACACTTGTTTGAATTTCGAAATCTGCAAAGTGCCACATAAATTGAAACGGAGGGAGTATAAATAAAGAAATTAACATGTCTCACTACTCTGTGATTGAAAGAAGAAAATTGAAACTATGAAAGAAACAATATTATTTGAACATCTTAAGAAACATTCATTTGAGGAATTTATTAAGACAAAAAAATCTACATATTTGAATACAAAATGAAACAACATGATTGGTAACATAAAAAGTATAAGCATACAAACTATCTTTCGATGATAGCAATATCCTAATCACATCTCTCACCATATTGGTATCTATGCAAGCAACATTTCCCAGCTACGATCTAGAAAACGAAAATAAGCATGTTTCCATGATCTCTTAAAAAGCAATGAACCATAAACACCCCAAAAGCTTAGTGCAAATCCTATTGCCATTGAAATGTAAAACCAATCCACTTCATCTTTGTCACTCTCATCATCTTCATACTTGTGATTTGGAATATTACCATCCGAACTACAGTTCACCAAGAGTGGAAGTCCGCAGAGTTTGTTTCCTTGAAAACTTGTGGGATCAAAGCTTTGAAGTTGAGTGCTCAATGGTATCATACCTGACAAATTGTTATCAGATAGATTCAAGTAGCCCAAAGTGGTCAAACTCGAAAAGCTTTGTGGGATTTGACCGTAAAGTTGATTTTCTGAAAGATCAACAGATTCCAAGACTTTCATGGCACCAATGTCATTTGAAATCTTACCAGTTAGGTTATTTTTGGAAAGATTAAATGATTTTAATCCTGCAAGACGTGTTACACTTATAGGAATATCTCCAGAAAGATTATTGCTAGACATATCCAAACTTGTAAACAACACCAAAATGGTATCATACTGGTACATGTTGCCTTTAGTCATCACCATTGCACTCTCTATTAGAGCTCCCATATAAAAGGAATAATTTAACTCGAAATCATCTTCCAGTACTTTCTCTTTTGCTTTGACCATCGCACTCAAATTGCCAATACACCTTGGTATGATTCCAACAAATCTATTGTTTGCAAGGTCTAAGATCTGAAGATCTTTGAGGTGACATAGTTCTTGAGGCAATTCACCATCAAATTTATTGGACCGAAGAATAAGGACTATCAAGGTTGGAAACCTCATTCCCAACCAAGATGGTAAGTTTCCAATAAACACATTCTCAGCTAAATCTATTTTATGCAGTTTTGAGCAGTTTTCCAAGGATGAAGGAAACGGACCATTAAGTCTATTTCTTCGTAAATCTAATGATAGCAAATTACTCAAAACCTCCATAGATCTTGGTAAGCTTCCAATCAAATTATTGTCCCTCAAGATTAAAACTGTCAACTCGGGCCAATTCATCCAACAATCAGGAATCTCTTCTGATAAATCATTTCCCCCGAGGTTTAAGATTCTCAATTTGTAAGATCCATTCTTTGCTTCACACAAAAAATTAGATAAACCTTTGGAAAAAGAATTGTTTGAGAGATCTAGCTCTCTTACATTGGTTGAAATCAATGGTATTGGTCCACTAAAATTGTTGGAAGCCAAGTACATTAGTGGAGGAACACTCTGCTCATCTGTCGAGATGATTGGAACCTCACCAATAAATTGGTTGTGAGAAATATTGAGAAATTCAATTTGAGAAGACAATTTCCAAAACCAAGTTGGAACCTCACCTTGTATTCTACCATCTGATATGTCGACATTCATTATCCGCTTTTGAGTTCGGAGCCACATGGGAAACAAAGGGCCTATATTCCAGCTGCCTATTTCAATATATCTGACTTGAAAAGGTGGAATCCAATTCTGACTCACTTTTAAAGTCAGATTATTTCTAGATGCAGTGAAGAGTTGTAAATGTGTTAATTTAGAGAAATGGTTTTCTGTTACAACACCTTCCAACCTATTGTTATCGATGAAAAAGCCTCCTAGCATTGAAAGTTGGCCAACACTTTCCGGAAGAGCTCCTGTGAGTTTATTATTGTTTAGACTCAAATAAGTTAAAGAAGAAGTATTTCGCAATGGCACTGAAAGGAAATTACTCCTAACATTGAATAATTCAGACATATCTCCCTCAAATAGATTGTTTGAGAGAGAAAGGTACCCTAATTTCCCTAACTTTCCAATTACATTTGGTAACTTTCCAGAAAGCATATTATCAAAAAGGTCAATATGAATTATTGAGCTCAAATTTGAAATCAGACTTGAAACTGTTCCTTCAAGACGATTTCTACCAAGGCCAAGTGATTCTAGATCTTTGCATCCATAGAGCCAATTTGGTATAGTGGAGTTGAGGTTATTGAAAGAAAGATCGAGATATTTGATTTTTGTTATGTTAACTGGACCATCAGGGAACGGGCCAATAAAATTACAGTAACTCAGGTCAAGAGAAACGAGATTGGGGAGGTAGAAAACCCATTTCGGAAGAGAAGAATTAAAGTTGTCATTCCTAGAAAGATCGAGAGATTTGAGTGAAGAAAAATTGTGATGATCAAGTAGAGGTGTTATATGATGAAGTCTACAGTTGAATAAACGAAGATCAACAAGAGAAGGAAGCATGTTAATAACCTGTAGCCATTCATTAGCTTTGCTAAGATCAACACTTTCTATCTCCAGGTTCTCAAGACTCGAAAGACTTGTCAACCACTCTAGGTTATTGATCCTTAGATATCTTGACTCGAACCAAACACCAGGAATGCTTAGATCAATCACATGACGAGTAAGATTGTTGCACACGACTCCTTCCCATTCACAACAATCTTTTCCGACAACCCAAGAAGAGAGACGATTCGAGGGATCATATGCTTCTTTCTTCAAGATCTCCAACGCTCGTTGCTCAGTGTCTATGCAAATCCCTACAGAAACAACAAACTTGGTATTTGTCAAAATAAAAAACAAGAGAACCCATAGTGTTATTGCTAAAACTTTCATGGTGTGCAATGTTTTAGACTTGCAAGTGAAAAGTATTTTTTGTGTGTGGTAGTTGTTTGCTTATATTTTTCACTAGGCGAAGCAATATGTATTTATAGCTATCAAGAAGATGCATGTAGATTTTTTTCCTCCTTTTTAAATGGTACTATATGTTAATTAAGTCAAGTCTTCTCTACACCAATTCTAACTACAAAGGGCCTATATTCCAGCCGCCAATTTGAATTTCTTTGTCTTGAAAAGACGGAATCCAATTCCGACTCACTTTTAAAGTCAGATTATTTATAGATGCATAAAAGTACCGTAAATGTGTTAATTTAGGGAAATGACTTTCTGTTACAATGCCTTCCAACCTATTGTTAAAGATGGAAAAGTATTCTAGCATTGAAAGTTGGCCAACACTTTCCGGAAGAGCTCCTGTGAGTTTATTCCAGCCTAGTGTCAAAGTAGATAAAGAAGAAGTATTTCGCAATGGCACTGAAAGGAAATTACTCCTAACATTGAATAATTCAGATATATCTCCCTCAAATAGATTTCCTGAGAGTTCAAGCGATCCTAATTTCCCTAACTTTCCAATTACATTTGGTAACTTTCCAGAAAGCATATTACTAGAAAGGTCAATACTAATTATCGAGCTCAAATTTGAAATCAAACTTGAAACTGTTCCTTCAAGGCGATTTCTACCAAGGCTAAGTGATTCTAGATCTTTGCATCCATCGAGACAATTTGGTATAGTGGAGTTGAGGTTATTGAAAGAAAGATTAAGATATTTAAGTTTTGTTATGCTTCCGCTCTTACTCTGTATCGCACCTTCAATGCCACTATGATAGAGCACAAGTTGTTCAAGAGTATTCAAATCAAACAACCATTTGGGTAAACGACAATTGAAAGGGTTTCCAGAAGCCTTGAACGTTGTGAGAGAACTCAAGTTAACTGGACCGTCAGGAAACGGCCTAGTAAAATTACGCTCACTCAGGTCAAGAGAAACGAGATTTGGGAGGTTGAAAACCCATTTTGGTATAGTGGAGTTGAGGTTATTGAAAGTAAGATCGAGATGTTTAAATTTTGTTATGTTTCCGCTCTTATTCTGTATCGCACCTTCAATGCCACTAGCAGAGAGCACGAGATGTTCAAGATTATTCAAATCAAACAACCATTTGGGTAAAAGAAAACCTGCCTACGTGGCGCCACCACAAACTAGGATGTCCTTTTAATTTATTTTAATTATCTCCAAAACTAGTCTTCCACTTTAATGAAAAATTGTGACTTTTATGAAAAACCTTTTATGAAAAGTTGTGATTTTTATGAATAGTTGCGACTTTTATAAAAGGTTGTGACCTTTCCGAAGGGTTGTAAGTTTTCCAAAGAGTTGTGACCTCTCTGATAAGACACAATAAGCATTTGTTCACAATATCCTTTGTTGTCTATAGATAGAGTAATTTCCTCTCATTTAAAACAACAAAAAATTTGAACTTCTTCTTCTTCTTCTTATGGACAATTAAATATTTGTGTACTTGACCCTTGTTAAATGACTCACTGACACCATTGTTTTGTTTTTCCATTCTGTTTCATTCTATTGTTACAGATTCTGGTATGTTTTTTACGGTCATTAATTTATGTTTATATTATTAATTGTTATTTTTAGTACATGATTTAAACTTTGTTGTTTATGTTTGTACAAAATTATTGTTATAAGTATTTGTTAGTACAGATTAAATAACAAACGTTAACTGAGTATTCAATTCACACAATTTTTCTCTACTGGAACTGTTGAAAGTACAATAAAAAAAGCCCTCACAAATCTCAAATTTCTTCATCAACAACGTCATTTCTTCACATACAAGGATGAGATTTTGTGTTATTTAGAAAATCCTCTGAGAGTTAATAACTTTGCATGCCCATATTTTTTGGTTTTTATGTTGTTGTTATCTATTTATTTTACTAAATTTTATCAGTGGATATTATGAGTACTTTAAGAATTGAAAGTTGATTGAAGTGTTAGTCAATTTTTTGAGGTATGTTTTTTCAAAACATAAGAACTTTTCTGGTTAGAATGATTTGTTATCGTCATTGGATATCTCATAGTTTACTCCCTTTAATGTATGTTTTTTCTCGCTGTTTTGTGGTCTCCTTAAAATGGTATTGATTATTTTTCGTGGTATGTATATGATCACACTTGGACAAAGCTTTCGTCCTTTTAATGTTTTTTCTTTTTTTCCTTCTCATTCAGCTCTTCTAAATATTTTTGGTGTGCATTATGACTATTTTCGGTAAGCTTAATTTGAAGAATATGAAACAAAACTTGCTCTAAATAAAGGTAATATCTTAAGCTACAAAAGATATGTCTATTAACATAGATTTGTTGTCATTTATGTCCCAAGTCATTGCTGAACGTGTGAGTTTTCTAGGTTATACTCATTTTTAATTTTTTAATGTTCGAGAATATTTCTTTAAGATGAGTCAAGAATCCAACATTTTGATATAGTTGTACTTTCATAATGCAAAAATTATATTTACATATTTTTAAAACAATCGTAAAGTTGCATTGATGCATATTCCTTCTTTAAATTGTATTTATAAACTAAGTCAACAAGTCTTGTCTACAACTTTATTATCAATTGTCCCTGTTTGGCCCATGCATGCTCACGTTGATGAAGTTGTCTTGCTGATAAAAGAGGACTTTTCTTAAAAAGTTATAAATAAAAATGTTTTTTTTTACAATTTTATCCTAATCTCTTTCATAAACAAGGTTAATTAGATAATTTTATTGATTTTTAAATAATTATAATATTAACTACTCCCTCCGTCCACAATTGTTTGTCAGGGTAAGGTCATGCACATCCCTCAAGGAAAATTTAATACAAGATGTAATTTGACTAATATAACCCTACTATATCAAGAATACCAAAAGTCCACATAACTTTTCAATTGAACTATACAATCATTAAGGGCAGAATTGGAAAAAAGTGACTAATTATTTCTTGATTGTTTAAATTGACAATTAATCTTGGACATTTATTTTTAGTATATCTGCCAAATAATTGTGGACGGAGGGAGTAATTAATAATCACTTGTTTGAATGCTTCATTATTGGTTGTTTGACTCGAAGACTTGTTGATTTTAAAGAGTTTTTTTTTTCTTCCTCTTAAATTGTATGTATTATTAAGTCAAGAAGACTCCAACAAGTCTTCTCCACATTTCACAACACTATTTGAATTTGAATTTGAATTTGAATTTGATTTGAAATCAGATTAATTTAAAGTTAATGTTGAAGTTTGGATATGTAACTTAAATTTTTTAAATTGTATTTTTTAGTTAAAAACATGAAAACCTCACAAGTTGTGAAAACTATAAAAGAAAAAAATCAATTCTTATATTATTTTACCAAATGAGCAAACCATAATTCAAAAATAAGATATAGAATATTTTAAGGCACCCCTTGATACATATCTTCAGGTTCATTTTATAAGTAAATATTTGTGATTAAAAACTTTCAAATACACTTAATTTTATAAAGATTTATCAATCAACAAAAAAAAAATAACTTTTCTTTAATATAATATTTTCACATGATATAAACAATCTATTCAGGTCGAGCATAATTTTTTTTCCAAACTTGGTGTTTTGTCAAAATAGTAAACAAGAGAAGAACCCATAGTGTCATTGCTAACACTACTTTCATAGTGTGCAAATTTTCAAGTAGCTAGCTAGTTGCGTATATTTTTCGCTAGGTCAGGCAATATGTATATATAGTACTCCCTCCGTTTCAATATTTACGAATTTTAAGTCTTTATAAAAACAAAATTGAATTGTTATGAAATATATTCCTTTTATTTTAATTTGTTTGTCTGATTTATTGACTTGACATGAAGTTTAAGAAAGTAAAACATATTTTTAAATTTTATCATCTTAAACTAAAGATAAGTATGTGATTTAAACACAAAAAGTGTCACATAAATTGAAAAATGAGAGAGAGAGAGAGAGAGAGAGAGAGAGAGAGAGAGAGAGAGAGAGAGAGAGGAGAGAAAATAGCTATAAAAAATTGAAGACAACAATCTTATAATCTTAAACATGTTATGTGAAAAATAAAATTCAAAAGTTGCCAAAAAGGAAAAAAAATATGAATATTTATTTTTAATGAAAATTGAAGTTGTATTTGGAGGTCAACAAAAATTGGAGTTGTTTTTTATTTTTGTGAGTGATTTTGAGTGAAAATTTGGGAAAACAACTTATTGAAGCTAGGCTTTTCAAATCTAAAAAATATTCAGAATTCAACTTAATGTTACCTTTATGTGGCATCGACAGAATTTCGAGAGTCGCCTGCATTTTTATCTGTCTTTTTAATAATTTAAGTTGTTAATTATTGTGATTCATAATATTTTTAGATAATTTTCAAATATATAACTAACTAAAAGAGCAAAGTAAGACAAACATATTAAAACGAAAAAAGCACAGAAACTCCACATATACCCTCAGCTAGAAGTAAATACGCCGATGAAGGGATGCCTACTTCTAGCCACTTCTTTAAATGACCAAATTAACCTTATCGAAAAAGCAGACATATTGACAAAGACCGGCTAATAGTAAAATAACTCAATTTTTGTATGTATATGAAAATATTTCATTAATAATCCAAGGTACAGTCTTTTCACGTCGTTTCGAAATCGAAAGGATAACAAAATTTTGACTTTTGATATTTTGAATGGTAGATACCAAAGTTTTGATTTTAGATATTTTGAATTGAAGATTCATTGTATCTCAAAGTTTTGATTGCACCGCCGGTGACCAGAACCCTAACTCTAGAAAGCAGATAAACAGATAACTCTAGAAAGCAGATAAGTATCGGCGGCCGAGCCTTACAAGGCTATTGGCGGCTACGTCTTGCAAGGTACATGGAATTTCACGCCTTGCGGCTGCTGTCCTGATTTAAACGGCGTCAAAAAAAGTTGCTCTTTTAGTTCTATAATTAATAATTTTGTTGCCTTTTTGAAACTTTCGACAAATTATGTTACTCTTTCGACTCCGGATTCGTTTCTAGGCACATCGATCTCTCTCATAAGTTTCCAAGTTGCCCTTCTTTCACACACAATTGACTTGTTAGAATGAAATTTTTCTTCCTTATTTGACTAGTTATTACTTCCTATTATCTTTATTTTATATGTATTAATTTTTGAAAAATTAAATTTCACTAATTTAGGAATTAATTACTTAGACACATTCTAATTTGTAATATTACAAATTTTATCAGATATTAGTGCATTCGAATACATTTAGATATGTTCAAATACATGTTTTTCGAGATACATGTTGTTTTACTCAAAAAAATAAATAAAAGAAAAATGACTGAGTTTTCAAAAAATCAAAAACTTATGATTTAAGAGAAATCGAATTTCCAAAAGATCAGAGTCGCCACTTAATCTTTAGTAAAAATTAAGAAAAAATTTAAGGTTTTTCAAAAGACTTAAACAGATAAAATCAATTGAAATAAAAAGGGTCCGAAATTCAATGTACATTCCGAGAAGGTGTTAGACCCTCGAAATGTCCGCTAACTTGCGGTTGACCGGTGATTTGACTTAAAAATGACTTTGACTATTTTTAGAAAGAGGTGTTTTAACATAAAAATAATAATTTACGATATTTGTTTAACTTTGAGAAAAATAGTTAAATAAGTAACACGTTTTATTTTTTAGAGAAAAGGATCCAAAGTGAAACAATTGAATTAAAATGCAAATGAATAGAATTTGTTTTTAAAAACAAAGAAAAAAAAACTAGATTAGTTAAAATTTATCTTTTTAAATCATTATAAAAATAATTTGAACCGATTTGATTAATTAAAGCATGAAACTATTTTAAATGAATTGAAAATGAAAAATAAAGTTTTGAGTAAATATTCAATTAAAAGCATGAGATTTGATAAAAAATGAATAATATTAAAATAAACTAACACAAAGAATGTTCGTATTTTGGGGAATTAATTAAGTTAAACCAAGTTAAATAAAAAGTTAATTAGAAAACAAATAAAACAAAGAGAGAAGGAAGTTAGGTCAAATTTGGGGCTTTGGGCCCAAATTCAATTTTCTGGACCCTTGGCCCATTTTCTACTGCCTTTATGCAGTGTATACAACTTCCCTATACGACCGTATATTCTTGTATACGATGTCTGGAATCTGCAGCTTAGTGTATACAAACGTATGTAATCTATTTTTGAACTCCAGTGCACCCGCGTCTCTGTTTTCAACCTGTATTTCAACGTATATCACTGTATACCTCTGTATACAACATGTATACAGCTCACTTTTGGGGCCTTCCGGGGCCTAAAATCGACCCTTAACCCCTGTTCGCCAGTACCCTTGACTCGAACTACGAAGAGATTGACCCGAACATAAAGACGGTTGGGTTTGAAACCCAACAACAATGCAAGGGGAAGATGGAGTCCAAGTCGAACTCAACCGATAGACATGTGGAAATAAATAAACGATAGAATTAGCATTTATGAGGGAGACAAAGCAACAAAATAAATAAATAAACACTTGCTTATCATCATAAATAAAACATCATTTAAGTAGCAATCCAAAGGGGAAATTGATGAAGGCTTATATTTTATTTATTTATTTATTTATTATTATTATTATTATTTACATGAGTGATGAGCAGTAATGGTACAAAATGAATGCAAGCTCATGCATGTGACATAGACAAAGATATCTTGCCTACAAAATGGACATGCTTAAAAAGTATAAGAAAACAAGGAATATGCAATCATATACCTTTCCAAGAGCAACAATGAAAGAAATAAAATAAAATAAATAATAAAAAAAAATCATATCTGTGGGCTACTATAACACTTATCATGAATAAAATTTCTAAATCATAATAATCGCAAACAACAGAGCTTTTAACTTCTTGAAACTTAAATTAGGATCAGTAAGTTCGGAGAATAAACATTTTATCACTTTTAAGAACTAGAGATTTAAATAAAAATATACATAAATCGGTAAGAAAGCAAGTCACTACATCAAATATCCCTAGGAAAAAAGCCATGTAACGAGACAGTAAAGCTACAATGATATTCACTAGAAATTATGCAAAATCGAGCATGATCTCCGAATAATCCATACACCAAACTCAACAGTGAATACAACCAACAATAAGGTAAGGCATAACGAGTCACTAATTAAAAATTGAAGTCTGGAAGAAATTTACTACTAGAACAATGACAAAACAGAACACACATCGTCTAAAAGGAGAGAACAAGGATATTACCTTTTTCGGTGCAGCGAATCGAGCCAAAACGAGTGAGTTGGAGCGAACTATATCACCACCGACTTCAAAAAATTCGGAGGATTCTGGCAAGTTTCCAGCAACCCCCAAGGAAACTAGAAGAATAGATATCTAATGTGTATTTCTTGTATGACCCTTTTAGCTTGTAATTTTTTCCTTTTTCCAATTTTTTTTTCCGCTTCACAGTGAATAAAAGAAAATATATAGAAGGGAAAAGTAGGTTTCGGAAATGGGGGGAAAGGGATAAAAATCGGATTCAAAGGACCAAATTCGAAATTCAAAACTCCAAAACCTTTCACCAATTTAGGGAGGCATACTTTTTCTGAAATTTCGCCCCATTCCGGAAGGGGAAAGGGGAAAAACGCGTGCTACTGCGACGAAAAGGACGTTGCCCCTGCTGTTCTCGCGTTTTTCTGCTGAAATTTTGTCGTCGTTCGCTGCTTCTCCTATTTGGAATCGATGTTCCGGGTTTCTCGCGAAGAAGACAAGCAGGGGTCGGGTCGGTTGATGTATACGTTTGTATGTATTGTAATGTTGTTAGAATTGGTGGGTCTTTAATTTCTTTTGGCATGTGATGTTGTATTTAATTGGAGGGCTGGGCTTTGGAATAAAGAGAGTGGGCTGGAAATTGGAGAAAAATGGAAATTAAATTGGAATGTTGGTGGGCTGCTGAATGACCCAATACTTTAATTTCATCTCGCTCGCCAGTCTCTTATATATTGGGTACCCCAGATTCATGTGAATCACACCAGTTACATACATATGCATGTATCTACTGTGTACCTAGTGTGGTTCGCATGTAACTAGTGTTGACACCCAATTTTGACCCTCCTCGATAGTAATTAATTCCCGAGCTTCTTAAAATTCTAAACAATTTGAAATAATTAGCTTTATAAAATTCAAAATAATTTTCAAGTCATTTTAAGTAGTTTTGTCATTTTTATAAATTTTAAAATAATAAGCATGATATTTTATAAAATTATGTGTCTAATTAGTATATTTTATGAATGTTCGATAATTGTCTCAAAACGATTTTAGTTTTATTTAAATATTTGGCTATTTGGTTTAAATTAATTAATAGCTTATATTTCGAGTTAATTAGTTTATGATTAAGTTAATTATTATATAATTATGTGTCTAATTAGTATATTTTATAAATATTTGAAAATCATATCAAAAGATTTTTATTTCTTTTAGCTAAGTGTTTTACTGACTTAGTTTAATTTAAATCATAATTACGATTTTGAATTAATTAGTTCATGTTTAAATTAATTATATTATTATCAAGTTAATTATTTTATTTCGTTAAGAGTAAGAAGCTCGTTAATTAATTAATATTAAATTCATCTTATTTATTTATATTTTTCGGCCACTTTCTCCAAGTAAATCTGATTTGGTTAATTTTGTAATCCTAATCGGTTATAATTGCAATTCTTTTGGCCAAATCCTCAATTCAAAACCTAGCCATTTTATTACAATTCTAACCCTTTCCCACCTTGCATTCAATTTTTTTTTAAAGACCAAAGTTGGGCCAACCTTTAGCCCAACTTCAGTCAACCCATATCCACTCTGACCCAGCCCAAAGCAAAGAAAACTATGCCCCATATAATTACAATACATACACCAAATGGACCCCACCCATATACCCTTTGTTCTTCTTTTTCTTCCAGCAAAAACCAAGTAACGTGAATAGCAGAGCAATACACGGAAAGCAATCGACGATCTAGATGGATGCACCACAAGACCTCTCGCGGATGCTTACCTAAGCTACGGAATCCAAATAGACGGAAAGCGATTCACGGCGTCTATGTAAAGCACATGCAATTTTGTCCTTGTAGCAGGGGCCAGACACGTTTTTCTTCCATTCCCTCTTCCGGAATGAGTAAAAACCTCAAGAGAAAAGGTGTTTATCCGAATTGGTGCAAGAAATTTATAGCGTTTGAATTTCGAATTTCCACCCGAATTCATCCGTTTTCCCCCCTATTTGGAACCCTAATTTCTCCCCTATAAAGACTTTACCTTCTTCACTGTGAAGGGGGGCCGAAAATTTAGAGTTAGGGAACATATTAGGAAAAAAGGTTGGAAAAATAGAGAAATCAGATTGGATTAGGAGACCATACTGTGAGCTACTAGCTATACATAGATGTATACAAATATTTAGGGAATAGATTTTGAGGTTATAGAGATTGGGAATCAAACTTCTGCTCCCGTTTGACTCTGCTCTGTTCATCGAGGTTCTCGGAGTCGTATTTCAGCGGTGGTGAAGTCGTCTCCTCTTCGTCTTGTTCTAGTTCGCTGCCCCGAAAAAGGTATACTTCCTCACTTGCTTTATTAGTTCTCTTGCGTGTNAGACCATACTGTGAGCTACTAGCTATACATAGATGTATACAAATATTTAGGGAATAGATTTTGAGGTTATAGAGATTGGGAATCAAACTTCTGCTCCCGTTTGACTCTGCTCTGTTCATCGAGGTTCTCGGAGTCGTATTTCAGCGGTGGTGAAGTCGTCTCCTCTTCGTCTTGTTCTAGTTCGCTGCCCCGAAAAAGGTATACTTCCTCACTTGCTTTATTAGTTCTCTTGCGTGTTTCATCTTCAGCCTACTGTTGGAGTAGTTAATTTGGCTTAATGTTTCTTTGTTTCGTTTGAAATTTCAGTTTTCCAATCTTAGTATAGTTAAGATTTTTTATTATTTTTTTTTCTTTTTCTAATGATAATACACGATTTTCCTTTGCCCTCTTTTACCTGAATGTGATTTGGATATATGTATGTGAAGTGTTGAGATGTTGTTGGGTTTAGCTTTTTCATCAACGTGAATAGAATGTGACCATAGCTCGGGCTGCGGCCTTTGTGTTCTTTTTATTGTAATGGATTCTTGTTAATACTAGATTGTGTATATAGTCTTTGTTCCCGCTTAGCCAGATTGATGTATGTATCATTTTGGTTTGAACTTATGGTATTATGCTCATAACCCCGCTATCTTTATGTGTCGATTTAACCAAGGTTATCCCTATCTTTTTTTTTTAGAAATTCATCTTTCCGTCTTTGCCTAATTTGAAAAACATCCATCATGAGAATAACTTGTTGCTTAACTTAGTCGTGTACTGGGTATTTGCTCAACATTTTTTTTTCTTTCACTATGGGTGTTATTTTTATGCCTATTTGTGCCGGTGTGTAGCATGGAATAATAATGTTTTTACGATTAGTTATTTGGAGGCGACTATTTTCTTCCTTTGATTAAGATGATTTAGTTGGCTATGGCCTCCAATATTTTGACCCTCTAGTATAACAAGTTGTCCTCTCGGGTCCCCCATGGATAAAATTTAGTTCTGTTATTGCTTGAAGTGGAATATTTGTCTAATATGCAGCATGCTTTCCCTCTCTTCCTATTTTGAGCTATGTTGGTTGCTTATTACTAAATTATCATGTTGTAATCTATTCTTATTTTGCCCATGTGCAGCCTCTATTTTTGTTGTTTTATTCAGTGATAGCTTTTCTTGAATATCATGCCTTTGAACAAAGTATAATCACTTCCTTATTTATATTTTAAAGTTATTCAAGAAGTGTCCCTTTAGCATTTTGATTGGTTTGTTTCAATTCTTATTTATTTAGGATTATTGTGATGTATTATCTTTAGAAAGCATGTTTTGGAGTTATGGTCTTTCCTTTAATCCTTGACATGTGATTTATAACGACCCATAATGTAACCTTTTTTTTTTTTTTTTTGTTAAAAAGCTTGTTCTATACTTGTTTGCTTGCATGAAGATCAATAACTCTCCTTATTCAATTTTTCTTATTTGTTCCATGATTTCTAATTTTCTTATCCTCATTTTCGTTGCATGTGAAATGCTATCCGAGTCTATTTTGGACTCTACCCTTGCATATCCTTGAGTCGTTTGGAGTCATCCTCATATATTCGATGAAAAGAAGCTGAAACAGGTCCCCGGAAGTCCAAAAGCAAGTTGTATCACGTTGGGTACAGAGGAATATGCAAAATATATGCAAATATACAATGATATACAGGTTGAATGCGGAAATACTAGACATAAATTCGAAATACAGGTGTTGGAAGTTGAAGTGGGTTGTGTACATTCGGTATACGGCTCGAGATACAGGAAATGGGGCCGATATACGAGTTGTATGCACTGATATACAACTTGTGTATACAAAAAATGGGAATTGATTTCAAGGTCCAAAAATCAGAATCTTTGGCCCAATGTTTCTGGGCAATAATAGGCCCAAACCTGAATATTCTTTTCTCCCTCTTATTATTTTATTATATTTGACTAACACTTTGATTATCTTATGATTTAACTTAATTGAATTCCTCAAGAATGGTCATTTCATTTTATTTTCGAATTAACGTATATATATTTTATTACTTAGTTTTTACTTTAATATTTTTCTTGTTGACATTTTATGATCCATTCCCCTTTAGTTCATTCCCCTAAAAATAAATAAGGAATGACAAAAATAACAATAGTAAAAAAACTAAAAAATAAAAAATAAGTTAGAATAAATGAGCTCTTTTTACTTAATTTAGATTTCAAAAAAAAATAAAATAATTAGTTGAAGTAAATTAGTTCTTTTACTTTGTTAAACTTTCCAAATTAGTCAAGGTCGTGAGTTCTTTACTTAGTTAAATTCTAAAAATTATTAGTTAAAATAAAGTGAGTCATTTTACTTAGTTAAATTTTAAAATTAGTCAAAATCATTTTGGTCAAATCGTCGGTCAACCGCGAGTTAGCGGGCATTCCGAGGGCCTAACACCTTCTCGGAATGTACATTTGAACTCGAACCCTGTTATTTTCAATTGGTTTTATCTGTTTAAATCTTTTGAAAAATAAATGAACGGACTTCTGAAACTCAACAGTCTATCTATGAAGCCTCTAACTGACAAAGATGGAAGTCGGTACAAGACCCACGACATCCTAACAACTAATAAAACTGAAAATACAAGTGGAACCCTCTTGAAGCAAGCAAGCTCACTATAGCTAACTCGAACTCCATGTGGTATCAACGAAGCTCCTATTGATGACCCTGAATACCTGTATCTGTATCATGAAGCAATGCAGGCCAAATGGCTCAGTACGTGGAATGTACGAGCATGCATGTAAGGGGAATTCTAAAGCATAAACATAATCTTGAACTTGATAAAAAGGAAACGTACTTACCTCTTCTCAACTCAACTAAACTCAAAGAAACATGGTTCAACTCGACTCAACGAAAATAAGACTCAACTCAATAATGAGATATTCAACTCAGTGAAAGAATGAACAACTCAATAATAATATACTCGACTCTGGATACTCAACTCAATATAAAGCAACAATAAAAAAATGCAATATATGGAAAACTTTTAAAACAGTAGAAATCAACTCAATTTATTAAAGAATACAATAATAACTCAGTTTGTATGCAATGATACAAAATAACTCTGTTTGTATATGAAAATACAAAATAAACTCTGTGTATATAAGAATATAAAATATCTCTATGTATATAAGAATACAAAATATCTTTGTGGGAGTTTCTCTAACCGACAACCATCACTATGAGCTATGTGATGATACAACGTCTCGCCCACGCTACCAGAACTGTCCTATACTTTGCCAAGGTATAAGACCTACTCATTAAGTGGATTCACTAGTCTATGCTAAAAAGCATTAAGGAATCATCCAAAAAGTATGACCCTTTCTACCCACATTAGCTACATGGCTTATGGGGCCTGTGAGTTATCTGAACTCTCCCCCATATCGGTGCTCAATACTACTCTCAAAATATACCAGCTCATATGTTTAAAAAACATAACTTTTTCTGTGGTTTGAGATTATTTCATTAGTGATTCATAATTGTATGGAGGAATTTGAGTTGGAAATAATGAAATTCTTGGAGAAAAACTTATCTTGAAAAAGATTGAAAGAATCTTGAATGGGCCTTCTACTTCGATTTTTCCTTAGGGTTTGAGATAGAAGAGAATGATGGATTAAAAGATGAAAATCTGATTGTTTTGAGCCTTTTATTAGTCAAGAAATTCGTTTAGTGTTTTCTTGGAGGTAAAAGACAAAAACGACTCTTTTTAATGTTTTCTCGTCGGCTAATTCGTAACAACACTGTATAGGTTACTAAAATAGTCATCGCTTTTTACTCAGAAATTGAATTGGCGCGAAATTGGCGGCGTTTGAAAGTAGATTCAAATACCTTTAATTGGATAGGTTGTGGCTCATGTAACTTTTTAATCTTTATATTCTAAGAGATATGGTCGTTTGAAGTTGACCCAAGTAGAATCTTACATCAAAACTTAATCGATAAGGAAACTTCAAGAACACTTATCAAAAACT
Source organism: Solanum stenotomum (assembly GCF_019186545.1). Classification (NCBI taxonomy): domain Eukaryota; kingdom Viridiplantae; phylum Streptophyta; class Magnoliopsida; order Solanales; family Solanaceae; genus Solanum; species Solanum stenotomum. The sequence continues at coordinate 93,988,973 of NC_064282.1, forward strand.
TAAATCCTTAAATTTCAAGAACGAAATTATGTTGAATAAATCATGATTGGCGTGTGGGTGAATGAACCCAACACTATGGAAGCTTACATACCTCAAAGAACTAGGTTCTTGGCGAAATCTTGAATTTTTTGAACGAACGCTTGAAACTTTGAACTTTTTCTCCTCTTGAATCTTCTTTCTAAAACCCTAAACGCTTTTGGGGATGAATGAAACTAATTCTAATCAGTTTAGACTCCTAAAACCTTACTAAAAATGCTTACATCCGATTGGGTAAGGAAAAGACCAAAATACCCCTCATATTTTCGGGTAACTTTCCTTAATTGGACTGGCCGACTTCAAACAGACATATCTCCCTCATACGAGCTCAAAATCTAGCAAACTCGGTGGCGTTAGAAAGATAATTCAAAGACCTTTCACTTTCCATCTCATGGCACACCTAACGTATCATGTACTGAGAGTTATGATCGTTTGAAGTTGACCCAAACTCATAACTTAAGCATAACTTGCAAAATTTCAGATTTTGCTATTTCCAATTTAGTTCTTTTTGGAACTCAAGGTGCTACATCTAGTGACCTTAATAGTTAAGAAATTTTAAATTCCTCAGTGAAATCCTACTCACAATGAAGGATAGTTCGAGTCTTAGCTCAGAAATTTAACGAGGTGTTACAGTATATCTTACTCAATGTATGGTACAAAATTCTTACTCAAGGTCAAGGATAGCAAACTATTCAAAACCTTCATGGATATATCTTTAAGTAGTTGCTTACTATATGTATAAATAGCTATTAATAACTGTATAATAATTGAAAATTAATGTGTAGTTTTAGTAAGATGATGCATGTAAATGTGGACTGTTTGACTTTAAAGTGTTCTTTTTTATGTACTAGATCGGTGATAAGCACGGTCCCAACATTCTTGAATTTTGATTCAACAATTAACTAAATTATTGATTTTCTTGCATCATTATAAGAACTTTGACTAATAAAAATGTTAATAACTATCATCACCGAGTTCAAAACAGTAGAAAAAAAGAAGTGGACATAACTATTATCCTAAATCAGCAAAAGAGAAAAGGGAAAATGTTGAGAACTATTTTGAGGTACACAACATACACTTAGGCATAATAATACAAGTATACAGCATTAGTTTAGAGAGAAAATAAAAAGGGCCTTTTTTTTATATTATTAATGTTTACAAGTCTGCTTTTGGAAGATATGATAAATCAAGTCTAGGCTCATTGAGCCTCTTTTCCGATACATCTAGAAAGAAATGAATCTGTTCTTAAAGGTAATCAATCCTTTTTGTTTATCCTCCATTTTCCTTTTTGTTTCCTCTGCTGAGCCATAAAGTTAGGCTGAGCACTCCAATCTGTTCTAAAACTTTCTTCAATATTGCAATGTAATACTCCAAATAGCTAACAAAGGATTAAAAGTTGGAAGCACACTTTGATTTCCGTATGACTCTCAACTTCAGACGAAGAAACTGTATTATTTGATTGTTGCAAGACTCACCGCCTTTATGATTCAACTCTTTTAGCTCGCTGTTGTGATAGAATTTACCTGCGGCATTTATACATATTTAGCATGACATAACATGTTTCTATGGCACACCATTGTTCGTTTATGATTCCAGGTTCCTGGACCGCAATGCTTTATTTCTTCCTGCATATGAGCAAACTGCATCTTCTGGAGTGTACCCATCCTTGCTAGATGCAAGACCATGGGTATCCTGGCTACTTGTGCATTCAGAAGGGATCTCAGAGCTTCTCATTTTCTTCGGTACACCTTCAACAATGCAATCTAATATAACGGAGTTTCCTCGGTCTCTTTTTTTCAGAGCAAGATTATACATGGTAGTTGCTCCTTGACTGCAAGCAATCAGCGTTATAAGAAGTCTCCTTCTCACATGAACTCTCGTCAAATACTTGCACAGTGAAATGCAAATCACTATCATATCTGAAAACCAAAGAATCCCCAGTTTCAAGGCAGTGATCTTTAACAAATGAAATCCATCCATTCTGGAAGATTAAACCATCATCTTGCTGTATTAAGTCCACATGCCAAGAATTTCCACTGGGGTTGTTCCGGAAGGCCGCCCTTCCATATGTTTGATGAATTTTGATGGAATTTTCTGCAATATAGAAATCAAAACAATAACTATAAACTTTGCAAGAGTCGATAACATATAAAGTTGTTCAGAAGAGAGTAATTTTCAATTTCATGTAAGAAGTTGTCATGATTTGGCTTATTCTAAGAGTATTACTTTGACAAATTGGCCTGGCAGCATCATATTGCAATTGAACATACATATTGTTTGATGATACTAACAAGTAGAAAATACGCAATGGACTGTCAAAGTTATTATCGAACACCTTAAAGTCATCACTTATCTTTGTAGAATCACCTAACAATACATGCAACTGTGCAAATAAAAATAGAGAAGAACATAACATCAATCATCATTGCACTATCAATAGGGAAACCACAGATTTCCAACACTAAAAGTGGGAAATACAAATGCCCAGCAAGTAGAAAATTTCATAATAAACTAAACAGAAATCAGAAATCATTCAAGAATTGGAATAAAAAAACAGAGATTTTACCATAAATCTTGTCTTGAAAGAGACTGAATTGAAAGAGGGCAAGATGCAAATTGAGAGCTCTAATCTCATAATACCACTTTATATCATGTCCACCATAATGATGAACTCAAAATTGTCCAACGCAACTCTCACTTCTAAACAAGAGTAACAAATAAATATGTTAATTACGTCAAAAAGTCTTCTCTACAACCTTATATCATGTCCACCATGCCAATAATGATGAACTTGTCCTGTTGGCTTAAATGTTTTTTAAATTAATTCATTTTCTCAAATTTAAGGAGAAATGACTTTTTAATTTTTTTTTTAATTTTTAATGCCTACTTCATCCTTTAATTTTTATTTCTTACCCTACACATACCCCGTACCTGACCCTCCCCATTAAAAAAATTAAATTTTCTTATTTTTTAAATTTCAAATATATTTTTATCCCTACTACCAAACTAGCTCCCCCCCC